>NC_142813.1:42811174-43077136 GCF_049724085.1 Artemia sp. Qi Xiang Cuo | reverse complement strand
TGTGTTATTTTTTTGTATGTTTTTGTGTTTTTTTTTTTGTGTGTTTTCGTAAGTTTTCGTGTGTTTTTTTTAGTTTTTGTGTGTGTGTGTAAGATTTTTTTCGTGTGTTTTATTTTTAGTGATGGTTTTAGTTTTTGTTTACAATTAATATTTCTTTTGCATGTAATTTTTTTAGTGTGTGTGTATGTGTGTGCGTTTTTGTGTAAGTTTTTGTGTGTGTGTGTGTGTAAGTGTTTGTGTTTGTTTTATTTTGTTTTTGTAAGTTTTGACGTGTGTGTGTGTAAGTTTTCATGTGTGGAAAAATTTAGAAGTGTCCAACTCAGAAAACCCCGAAAACGTAATTTATATATCCCAAATCATAAGTTTCAGACAACACACTCCTATGAGCGGCTAAGAAATCTAGCTCAGAAAAGTCTGAAATAGCAAACTAGTCATCCCAAACTATTGGTTTCAGAAAACAAACACCTATGATGGACTAAGAATCCTATCTCTGAAAAGTTCAAAAAGCAAAGTACACATCCCAAATCATAATTTTCTGACAACATACCCCTTTGAAATGCTAAGAAATCTATCTAATAAAAGCCGGAAATAGCAAATTTAACCTCCCTAAATCATACTTTTTAGTCAGCACTCATCAATGACCGGCTATGAAATCTATCTCTGAAAGGTAAAAAAATAGCACCCCACACATCCCAAATCACAAGTTTAAGACAACACACACCTATAAGAGACTAAAAAATCTAACTCAGAAAAGCCCGAAATAGTAATTTATATATCCCAAATCATAATTTTCTGAAAGGACACACCTATGAAAGGCTAAGAAATCTAGCTCAGAAAAGTCAAAAATAGCAAACTAGTCATCCCAAACTATAGGTTTCAGACAACAAACACCTATGAAAGGCTAAGAAATCCAGCTCAGAAAAGTCAAAATTAGCAATCCAGCCATCCCAAATCATAGGTTTCAGACAACACACACCACCGAAAGAATAAGAAATATAACTTAGAAAAGCCCGAAATAGTAATTTACATATTCCAAATCATAGGTTTCAGACAACACTCACCTATGAACGGCTAAGAAACCTAGCTCAGAAAAGTCAAAAATAGCAAACTAGACATCCCAAACTATAGGTTTCAGACAACCCACACCTATGAAAGACTAAGAAATCCGGTTATGAAAAGTAAAGAGTCGCAATCCATCCATCCCAAATCATAGGTTTCAGTCAACAAACACCTAGGAAAGACTAAGAAATCCCACTCAGAAAAGCCCGAAATAGTAATTTACATATCCAAAATCATAGGTTTCAGACATCATTCACCTCTGAAAGACTAAGAAACCTTAGCTCAGAAAGGCCTGAAATATTGAAACTACTCATCCCAAACTAGAAGTTTCAGACAACAAACGCCTATTACGTACTAAGAATCATAGCTCTTAAAAGTTAAAATAGAAAACTACAAATCCCAAATAATATGTTTCATACAAAACACACCTATGAACGGCTAAGAAATCTAGCTCAGAAAAGACAAAAATAGCAAACCACTCATCCCAATCATAGGTTTCAGTCAACATACACCTATGAAAGGATAATAAATCCAGCTCATAAAAGTCAAAAATATCAAAATACATATCACAAATCATAGTTTTCAGTCAACACACACCAACGAAAGACTAAGAAAACTAGCTCAGAAAAGTCAAAAATAAAAAACTAGTCATTCAAAACTATAGGTTTCAGACAACATTCACCTACGAAATACTAGGACACCTTAGCCCAGACAAGCCTGAAATATAAAACTACACATCCCAAATCATAATTTTCCTACAACAAATACCTATGAAAGGCTAAGAAACCTAGCTCAGAAAAGTCGAAAATATCAAACTACACCTCCCAAATCATAGGTTTCAGACAACACACACCTATGAAAGACTAAAAAATACAACTCAGAAAAGCCTAAAATAGTAATTTACATATCCCATTTCATAAGTTTCAGACAGCATTCACCTACGAAATACTATATCCCAAATCATAAGTTTCAGACAGCATTCACCTACGAAATACTAAGAAACCTTAGCTCAGAAAAGTCTGAAATAGCCAACTACTCATCCCAAACTCGAAGTTTCAGACAACATACACCTATGAGTGACTAAGAATCCTAGCTCTGAAAAGTCCATAAATCAAACTATACCTCCCAAATCATAATTTTCTGAAAGGACACACCTATGAAAGGCTAAGAAATCTAGCTCAGAAAAGTCAAAAATAGCAAATTAACCATCCCAAATCATAGGTTTCAGTCAACAAACACCTACGAATGGCTATGAAATCCTGTTCAGAAAAGTCAAAAAATAGCAACCTACAAACCCCCAAATCATAGGTTTCAGACATCACACACCTACGAAAGACTAAGAAATCCGGTTATTAAAAGTCAGAAATAGCAAATTACATATCCCAAATCATAGGTTTCAGAAAACACTCACCTATGACCGGCTAAGAAACCTAGCTCAGAAAAGTCAAAAATAGCAAACTAGTCACCCCAAACTATAGGTTTCAGACAACAAACACCTATGAAAGGCTAAGAAATCCAGCTCAGAAAAGTCAAAAGTAGCAATCCACCCATCCCAAATCATAGGTTTCAGACAACACACACCTACGAAAGACTAAGAAATCCAGCTCAGAAAAGTCAAAAATAGCAAACTACATATCTCAAATCATAGGTTTCAGTCAACAAACACCAACAAAAGGCTAAGAAAACTAGCTCAGAAAAGTCAAAAATAGCAAAGTACACATCCCAAACTATTGATTTCAGACAACATTAACCGACGAAATAATAGGAAAACTTAGCTCAGAAAAGCCTGAAATAGCAAACTAAACATCCCAAATCATAATGTTCTGACAACACATACCTCGGAAAGGCTAAGAAACCTATCTCAGAAAAGACGTAAATAGCAAACTACACATCCCAAATCATAGGTTTCAGACACTACACACCTATGAAAAGACTAAGAAATCCACCTCACAAAAGCCCGAAATAGTAATTTACATATCCCAAATCATAAGTTTCAGACAGCATTCACCTACGTGATACTAAGAAACCTTAGCTCAGAAAAGTCTGACATAGCCAACTACTCATCCCAAACTCGAAGTTTCAGACAACAAACACCTATGAGTGACTAAGAATCCTAGCTCTGAAAAGTACAAAAAGCAAACTACACCTCCCAAATCATAATTTTCTGAAAGGACACAAATATGATAGGCTAAGAAATATATATCATAAAAGTCGAAAATAGCAAAGTAACCCCCCAAAATCATAGGTTTCATTCAACACACACCTACGAATGGCTAAGAAATCCATCTCAGAAAAGTCAAAAAATAGCAACCCACACATCCCAAAACATAGGTTTCAGACACCACACACCTACGACAGACTAAGAAATCCGGTTATGAAAAGTCGGAAATAGCAAATTACATATCCCAAATCATAGGTTTCAGACAACACTCAACTATGAACGGCTAAGAAACCTAGCTCAGAAAAGTCAAAAATAGCAAACTAGTCATCCCAAACTATAGGTTTCAGACAAAAAACACCTATGAAAGGCTAAGAAATCCAGCTCAGAAAAGTCAAAAGTAGCAATCCTCCCATCCCAAATCATAGGTTTCAGACAACACACACCAATGAAAGACTAAGAAATCCAGCTCAGAAAAGTCAAAAATAGCAAACTACATATCCCAAATCATCGGTTTCAGTCAACACACACCAACGAAAGACTAAGAAACCTAGCTCAGAAAAGTCAAAAATAGCAAAGTACTCATCCCAAACTATTGGTTTCAGACAACATTCACCTACGAAATACTAGAAAACCTTAGCTCAGAAAAGCCTGAAATAGCAAACTATACATCCCAAATCATAATTTTCTGACAACGCATACTTATGAAAGGCTAAGAAATCCAGCTCAGAAAAGTCGGAAATAGCAACCCACATATTCCAAATCATAGGTTTCAGACACCACCCACCTATGAAAGACTAAGAAATCCAATTCAGAAAAGTCAGAAATAGCAAACTACATATCCCAAATCATAGGTTTCAGTCAACACACTCCAATGAAAGGCTAAAAAACCTAGCTCATAAAAGCCCGAAAAAGCACACTACTCATCCCAAACTATTGGTTTCAGACAACATTCACCTAGGAAATACTAGGAAACCTTAGCTCAGAAAAGCCTGAAGTAGCAAACTACACATCCCAAATCATAGGTTTCAGACAACACACATCAACGAAAGCCGGGTGCTCGGGGAGAGCCGTTGAGGGTCTGTGGGTCCCTTGAGGGCCGGTGGTCCTTGGGGAGCTCGGGGGGACCTTTGGGGACCGGGGGAGGGCCTTTGGGGGTCTGAGGAGGGCGTTTGGGGGATAACATTTCGAAATTTTTACTTTTTAGTTTACTTTTTTTTGCGGCGCATCCCTGCGGCGCATCCTGCGGCGCAGTCCTGCGGCGCATCCCTGCGGTGCATCCCCGTGGCGCTTTCCTGACCCGCGGCACATCCCTGAGGCACATCCTGCGGCGCTTTCCGGGCCCCCGGCGCAGCCCGGCGGCGCTTCTCTGGGCGGGGGGACGTTGGGGGGCGGGGGGAGGGCCTTGGGGGCACTGGGTGGGTCTTTGGGGCACAGGGAGGGTCTTGGGGGGTCCGGGGGGCATTTGGAGGCCTGGGGGACATTTGGGGACCGGTGGAGGGCCTTTGGGACCCCGTTGGTCCTTTGGGAGCTTGATGGGCCTTTGGGGGGCCCGGGGATGGCCTTTGGGGGTCTGGGTGGGCCTTTGGGGGCGCCGGTGGCCCTTTGGGAGCTTGGGGGGCCTTTGAGTACCGGGGGCTTCCTTCGGGGTTGGGGTAGGAGGATTGGAACCCTTTGGGGTTGGGGTAGGAGGATTGGAACCCTTTGGGGTTGGGTTAGAGGACCTCACAACATTGTTCAAATGAAACTTGTGTATTATAACGACCACAGAGTTTCACCATTAAATTCTCTTCTAAAATCTCTTCAAAAATCATCTTTTAAAATGTCTCTAACTGTTTCGCCGAAATAGTTCCATAACCTGTCTAAAACAGTTTCGCCCAAATAATCCCTAAACGTAATTCAGCGTGTTCCTTTTGTTTTTGGCATCTCTGCGCTAATGCATTTCAAATTAATAAGAAACCTGATTCCCGCGCTAAAACAATTCATCGCTAAGATGGCTCTTGGAGAATTGTTTCCATGGCCTTTGGCTATTAATATCCTTTGGAGTTCGACCAAAAGAGTCGTTTCCGAGGCAAAGACATTATTGACTTGGATCTATTCCTGGAGAATCGTTTCTATGCGAAAATTTTTAAAGTCTGACAGAAGATGTCATTGGTTGATTGATCTGTCAAGAAAGGGGGATTAATTTGTTGTTTCTAAGGGGAATTATTGATTCACGATAGGGGAATTGAGGACGACAGCACAGGTGTTCCAAGGTCGATGTTGTTGTTGTTGTAAGTGCACGCTCTCAGCGAATGTCAAGGTCGATGTTGTTGTTGTTGACACACTTTGATTACGCAATCAAGTTCTCGGAAATTCACTTCCCCTCGAGTCCTAGATCAATAACATTGTTCCCGTTAGAATTCAATGCGCATGTGCAACCTTCGTTCCGGAGTTATTACACATAGAAACATCAAATAAATCGACCTTGGAAAAAGAGGTCATTGACCGATTACGCAATCTTTCTCCCTAGGGACTCTATGCCCATATATGGAGCCCCCGTCAGTATTAAAAATGCTGACAGGACCACGTGGTCCTGTCACGAGTACTAGGGTCACTTCTACTGCTGTAAAGGGTCGATGTCACTAAAGACAATATTCAAATTATCTCTCGAGAATAATATATTACTCAATAGCCTTAATCAAACCCATAAGCAGATTTTTGTACGGGGGTAACGTATTTTCAGGAAGGGGCACAATATAATTAAAAAAGCAAAAATAGGCTTAATGTATAGAAAATAAAATGAAATGCAGAGAAAAACATTGTAATCTTGAGATTTTCGAACAATGGCTTGGCAGAACCCTACTGCCCTTGTTATAAAAAAACATCGATTTTTATAATTTAAAATTCTATCCCCAGAAATTCAATTGGATGGGGTATCTCCTGGGATAATTTAAGAGCGGATATATGTTTGTTAAGGCTTTTTCAATTACTGATTTTCCCTTCTTGTGCCCTTTTTATGCAGCAAAAAAGATTGTAAATAAATACATAAATGATAAATTGTGCGTAAATAAATGTAGCTAAATATGTACCTAAATAAATAAATATTGTTTTCACACTATTTTGATGCTTAGTGCATGTAATTTTGAAGCAATATTCCACATCAAATTTATTGAGATAACCTATGCAGTTCTTAAGAAAAGCTTTAAGGTTCTTAAAGACTATTCACTAAAAAAAAGAAAAAAAAATGAGCTGATGCAGAGGTCCCCCAACATTTACGATAATCGTGATTTTGTTTTAAGTTTCAACAGTCCTCTTTACTCCCATGTAAAAAAACAATGCTCATTTTTAACTTAACAATTTTTAAAGTATCTATCAGCTAATTAGAAATAAGAAGTTTTTAGTAGACTTGATGCCTCCAATTTCTAAAATCTGCAACAACAGTCATTTTAAATTCCTAATGAATAAAGCACAATTTTCAGTATCTAGCCAGGGTTGCCACAGTCAGTACATTTTCAGTGTTTGCACTATAATTTCCCCAAAATAGTGGCTTATGATTACATCTAAAAGAAATAGTACTGCTAAGTACTTTCCGTTAAAACAGTACATTTTGTGTAGAAAAGTAGCTTTTACTTCAAAGTTTGATTTTTGCATCTTTATTTAGTTATGCTTTGCATCCTGAATTAGCCTTAAATAGCAATTCTCTCTCAATTGCATTATTTTTTTTTATGTTTTTATATTTTGGGTAACTATAGCTAGAGTTCATTCTTTACTAGATTGTGTTTGGTGCCATAGCCATGATAGGGTTGGCGAATTAATTGTTCATAGTCGTACCATTTGCTATATTCGAAATTTTATTATCTCCTTTGAAATAATGAAATCTTATGAAGTATTAAAAAATGAAATGACAAAAAAATGAAATGAAAATGATATGTTATTGCATTCATTCGTTAAGTGGAAACTTACATAGCAATATTGATATCTTGAAACCATATACAGCACAATAGCGCTGCCTAAGTAAAGAGCGATATGAGCGCAATGTATTATTTTTTTTTTCTTTGGACCAGGGCACTTCGTATAGAAGGTGTTGTCATAAAAACTTCGAAAGGGGCTTATTCGCTTGGAAATTGAAAGCGCTAGTACCCTTAATAATAGTCGAAAGTGATTAAAGGACGACCAGCCCCCCACACCCATCTTTTTCCAAAACATATCCAATCAAAATTTTGAGATCGATGTTTTTTTCAGCTTAGATGAAAGTTGTGGAAATTATGCCTTTGAGGATGACAACCCCCAACAGCCCTCAGGGCAAGGGTTGTAAGTAATGCCCTGGGGGTACATAAGGTTCTTATAGAAAGGGTGGTCGTATAAACCTTGGAGGAGGCTCATTGGACTGGTAATCAGAAGTTCTAACCCCTTTGTTCACCAGGGCACTTCTTATAGAAGGAGTTGTTATAGAAACTTTGAAAGGGACTCGTTCGATTGGAAATTGCAAGTTCTATTTCCCTTTCCGATAGTCTAAAGTGATTGGAGGGCAACCAACCCCCAATCACGTCCATCATTTCCACCTTGAGATAGCCATTTCGTTAAGTGTAGTTGAAGGGTCCAGTAATCATGTCTTTGAAGATTACTACCCCTCCCCCCCCGAGTCTTCAGAAGTGTTTTAAGTTTTGCCCCGGGGCATATACGATTTTTAAGGAAAGCGGGGTCGTATAAGCTTCGGAGAGGACTCATTGGATTGTAAATTGAAAGTTCTAGGGCCCTTTTAATAGTCGAAAGCGTTTGGAGGGCAACCAGGCCCCTTCGCCAAGTATTTCCCCAAACACATCCAATCAAAATTTTGAGATAGCCATTTTTTAAGCATATTTGAATGGTCCAGTGATTATTTCTTTGGGGATGACAACCCCCTCCCCCTCCCATGGCCCTCAGGGCAGTGGCTATATGTTATATTAGTTGCTCCATGTTAAAATGTATGGAATGGATCTATGGAAAGGGTGGTCGTATAAAATTCGTATGTGGGTCATTCAATTGGAAATCAGAATTCCCAGTGTCTTTTTTAGGAGTAAAAAGTGATAGGATGGCAACTAGCTCCACCCTTGTCTTCTTTTCCTCAAATGCATTTAATTGAAATTTTGAAATAGCCAATTTGTTAAGAGTAGTCTAAAGATTATATAAAAGGACTTTGGAGTTAAAGCAAGGGTTGTAAGTTATGCCCCGACGGCGTATAAGTTTTTATGGAATGGGTGGCCGTATAGACTTTGAATATGGCTCATTTGAGTAGAAATTGGAAGTTATAATGCTTTCTTTCATAGTCAAAAGTGAATTAAGCCTCCCCCCTCCCGTGACCATCATTTTCCGAAGAAAACATCCAATCAAAATTTTGAGACGTCTACACTCTTCTGCATTGTTGAAAGATCCTGTAATTATGCTTAAGGAGGCATAATTACATAATTACCCCTCACAGCCCCCAGAACAAGAGCTGTAAGTTAGGCAATTTATTCACTGCTTACACATAGTACATGCTATTGAGAAAGGTATGTATGCTTGACCTTTATTTTCCAAAAAGAGAAAGGAAATTCAGGTGAGCCTTTCAGAGAATGCTGAGGGGAGTGTTTAAGTGAATTAAAATACAATATGTGTATACGGGCCGTCAAACGGGCTTAACTCAGGAATGACTGAGTATATTAACTTGGAACTTTCAGGAAATGATAAGGGAGATGATCAATTAACCAAAAAAGTAATATTTGTGGGCTAGTACTGCTACTACAAATACCACCACTACTACTGCTTCCAGTACTACTAGTACAACCACATACTACATTTAAAATATTGAGGAGAAATTTGAACGAAATCAAAAGACACTATTTGCATGCACATTGTCAAAAGCGCGTATCTCAAGAATCGATTTGAGTTTCAAGTTAGAAGTTTCAGACAATACTTAAAGGGGAAGATCAACTAACCAAAAAGAAATGTGTGCACGCTACGGCTAATGCTATTACCTCTGGTATACTTGCTACTACTAGCATTACTGCTGCTACTTCAAATTCTACCTCTGTTGCAACTACTTTTAAGGCTAAGAGCATTAGGATGAAAATAACAAAAGTATACAAATATACAGGTTATCAAAAGGATATATCAACAATGTCATAGAAAGAGTTAATTGTATGAAGTTGTAACTTCCAGGACTCGGTGAAAATGATGTTCAAGTCACCAAAAGGCAACAAATATACTACTAATACTGCCACTACAGTTAGTTTAACTGATGACGCTAAGGGTATTAAGGTGAAACGTTTATGGAGCGTTTAAGGGGAGTTTCAATTAAACGAAAAAACTATATGCATTCAAGTAATCAAAAGAGCATATAAGCATTATCATAGGCAGCACCGCTGTATAATAGCTAGAAATATCGTTAAAACTTTTAAAGGAGCTAATTCAATTCAACATTAAGGTTCTAGTGCCCTTTTTAAGAGTAAAAAGAGATTGGAGGACGAGCAGCCCTCCTCCCCAGCCCATTTATTTTCCAAACACATTAAATCGCAATTTTGAGGCAACCATTTTTTTCGGCATAGTATAACAGTCCAGCAGCTATATCTCTAGGGATATTGGGTATGTCAACCCCCCAAAATTATGCAATTGGCCCATTATGGTTTAAAACTAAATGCTGCTTTAACACTAAATGGAAGGGCATTGTGTATATGGTTGCTAATAAGAAACCTCAGCAATATATAGAGCACGACTGGGGCTACTAATTTGAAACTTTTGGGGCCACTACTATTACAATTTCTGCTCTTAAAATTTAAATAAATCAAAAGAGTGTAAGAGTATCCAGGTTATTAATGAACCTAGATTGAACTTTTTGGGAATGACATAGGTTTTTTTTTAGATCAACTTAAGGAAATATAAACCTAAATTAATTAGTAATATTTGTGTCAGGATTTAAACTTGTTGAAAAAGTCTCTTCAATATACAAATGACCAGCCTAACTATGGATTCTTATAGAAAAAACCCGAAAAGATATAAAATATTTTTTTTCCACGGACAAGAATATATCAATAAAAAACGAACAGAAATAAACTAAATTTTTTCTCCACAAAACATGTTTTTCAAATAAAAGTTAAGAGCTCCACTAATCAAACAATGAGCAGAAATAAATTCAAATAACCTTCAAGCCCCACCTTCCAAGTCTCAAGACCAGAACATAATTTGCACTTTACTGAAAACAAAATGAATTTAAATTTTTTCACTTTGTTGAATTTAATAAATAAAAAATGACTTAGTTGACTTAAGTCCCATCCATCTTCAAAGGTTGTTTTGGAGCCTCTTCATTCACTATGTTATTGATGTGGCGTCTGTATGAGCATCAATCTTCAGACAGGTGTAGAAGTTGCGGCAGGTTGAGTGTAGAGAAGCTGTCTTTTCATCTTTTCGGGGGCCGACCTATGGGGCAAGAACCATGCACGCGACCATGGAATACTATTTTCGGAAGCCGGGAATGTTCCATACACTGGATGTGGCTTAGCCACCTGAGTTGTTGCAGTTTTGTTCTGTCAAGTATGGTGTGTTTGATCTTGAGGTTTTCAAACAGCCTATATTAGAGACCCTGTCCAGGTACGTAATGACCGCAATACGGCAAAGTGACTTTGTTTCGAATGCGGCTTGTTGACGTTGGTCATCTGATTTGAGGGTCCATGATTCACAAGCGTAATTGGCAATGGGGATAATCAGTGTGTTGAAGAGTCTGGTCTTTAACAGTTTCGACAAATTCTTGTTCCTCCAGATCGGCATCAATGCTTTAATGCTAGAGTTGGCAAGGGCCAGCGCCTCTTAATAACTTTCGATTGGTTTTTATTGGACGTTATAAGGCTACCAAGGCTGGTGAAATATTGACCCATTCTATGTTGTCACCACCGAGCTGGAGGCTTATGCTTTCTTTGGTTTCGGGCTTTCGTGAACGGATCGTAGCTTTCGTCTTTGAGTAATTGATGGTCATTCTAAACCGGCTGGTGGTTGATTGGATGTTGTCAGCCTGGGACTGAAAATACCCAAGGTTCTCATTTATTTGGTCTATGTCGTCTGTATAAGCTAATTTATCAATCAATATTCCCCCGATGAGGACACCTGACGAGTGGTCAAGGAGTGATAGGACAGCGGTGAGGAACAGGTCAAACAATTCCGGTGAAAGCAAGCAACCCTGCAGCACAGCAGTGAATTTTTCAATACTATTGGAAAGGCCCTCTCCCGTTATGGCGTGAGTTCTGAAATTTAAGTACATATCTCTGATCAATGATGCTAAGTTTTGTGGCATACCAAAGTGGAGAAGGATATACCACAGACCTTTTCTCCATTGTAGGTCGAAAGTCTGCTTAAAGGCAATGAAAAGGTGGAAAATACTACGTCCAAGTTCAAGATCTGACGGACCGTAAATATCTGATCAATTATTGACCTGTTTGGGCATAATCCGGCCTGATATTCTGGAATAACATTTGAAGCTGTAGCTCTTATACGTTTCAGTCTTACTCTAGTGAGTATTTTAGCGGGATGGCTCGTAAGGCTTATAGGCCGTTAATTATCACATATTGTTTTCGAGCCTTTCTTATGGAATGGAACTTTCGTTTCTTCACAATATGAGGAGGGGAAGTGACCTTCTTCCCAAGCAGTAGTAGCAATTTTTAGTTATAGGTCAAAAAGGGGATCACACTTTACTTTTAGTAGCTCCGGTGGGATTCCATCTGGGCCTGAAGCTTTGTTTGTTCCTAAGCCCTTGATAGCCAATTCTATCTCAGAACAAAGTTGGGGTGGGCTTGGGTCTGCGGTGATTACGGGGAGGCTATTAACCACCGCTGGGTCTGGGAGGATTGTTGATTTTAATTTGCTCTCAAAGTGTTCTTCCCATCTGGTTGGGATCCCGTCTGTAGTTTGGATCTGGTTACTATCTTCATCGAGGAGGGCACAGGCCTTCATTCTCTTTTCTTTGGTTAGTTCCTGCACTCTCCTGTACATGAAGCGAGTGTCACCTTTCTTGAATGCAATTTCGCATTGCTCACATTGTTCCCTTATATAGGAGCGGTGAGCACGGTGAGTGGCTTTCTCTAACACACGCTTCAATCGCTTGTACATATCCCGACTTTCTCTATCTAGTTTGTTAGTGGGGTTGCGTTTTCTTCGCATAATGAGATTATCTCATCCGTGATTCAAGGTCTTAGGTCCCCCTTTTGGACTCCCAGGGTCAACTCGGTGACATCGCATAAGAACTGCGAGCTACTCTTCACAAGATTATCGATGTCATCCTTTGATAGAGTAAGCGGGGATGTAGACAGGAGTTCGGAAATTATTTCGGAAAGAGTAGTGGTGTATTTTTGTCGGATAGTTTTGTCCTTTAAGAGGTCTACTCTGAATCTGGGGGGCTTTTTGGAGATTTTAGCGGCCGCTTTTAGACGTAGTTTAAATGATGTCATAACAAGCAAGTGGTCACTATCAAAGTCACCGCCAGCCAAAGTGACTGTGTTTGTGGTGGAAGATTTCCAGCGTCTAGATACGAGGATATAATCTATTAGATTCTGAGTCCTTCCATCTGGGGAGGTCCAGGTTATTTTACGTCGGGCTCCGTGTTTGTAGAATGTGTTAGTGATAACACGATAACTATCTCAACAAATTTAGATTACGTGCTTACCTCTTTTGTTCAGCTGGCCATGGCCAAATTTACCCATTACGTCCTCATTGTCAGATGGGTCGTCACCGACAATGGTGTTGAAGTCCCCGAAGACAAACGCTATATTTTTTTGGCACGGAGTACACTAGACACTGAATTTGAAGATAAAAATTTTCAAATTCTTCATCATCTCTGCTAGAGTCGGGTGCGTACACTTGGATGATTGTGAGAGTCGCTCGTGGGCCTTTCAGGTGGATCATGACCAGATGTTCAGAGATGGGTGCTCTGAACATCAGAGCTGCGATTAGTGATCTCCTAGCGTTACTGGAGAGTAGAAAGCCAGCTCTCTGCCAGTGTTTCCCATCAGTGCGTCCCGACAGTATAAGAGCCGCGTCACAAAATTTTTCTTCACAGATGACTGGGAAATGGGTTTCGGATAGGCCGACTACGTCCCAGTTGCAACGGTTTATCTCTCTCAGGAAGAGTTCCTTTTTTATATGTTTTGCAAGTGTTCTGATGTTGAGGGTACCAATTGATAAAGCCAATTTAGGTGATAAAATGGTCTCCAAGGGTAGAGTTGTCAAATTTGAAGTATTCACGCGATTTACGGTCGTTGTATCATCGACTGCCTGGGACACGGTAGCAGCGTCGGTTTCCCCAGACGCGGTGGCGTCGTCGGTTTCCCTGGACGTGGTAGCACTGGTTCTCATATTAATTTATTTGCTCGTAATCATTATAAAAGTGAAAAAAGGGGTTTCTTGGCTGACGTCAGGACAGCAGTAAGCCACTCCTCTCTGTCTCTAGCAGTGGCCGACTATATCTCCTACTGATAATGTGCCCTTATGGCATCCTGCATCACCAAAAATTTACCCATTGCTGGGGGCATGGATTGTGACTACTGGGACGTGTCCACACACGCCAGTGGGCCCTGCCCAGTGCACATCAGAGGGGCACCCTCCTCCTCCATCTGTATTTATATCCCCCGAGTGAGGGTGTTCCAACTATTTTTCAAGAGCCCCAGAAACTGGGTCCCCCCTTTGTCCGCGTCTCTCATCTCAATAGAGATATCCTACATATCTGTAGGACGTCCCCCTGCCCGCCACCTAAAGACGTGCTGAGTGGCCTGGGGGAGGCCCCTGATGAGAGAGTAACTCAGAGGTAATAAAAAAGAAATGGTAATAAAAAGGTAATTGAGAAGGTAATAAAATATTACTAATACTTTAAGGAATAAACATCGGTATATGTATATTAAACTGACAATCCACAATCATTTGCTTTTTTACACTAAAGTACAAATTGTGTTCTCGTTTTGAGAAGGCATGGGGGTTGTCAGCCCTGCTCATGTTAATTTCTGCTCGTTTTGAGTTTGAATCGGTTATTTATTGTAATTTCTGTACATTTTAAGTTTTATTTATTTAATGGTAGTGGTTTGTGGTAGTTTGACGCTTGGGGGGTTATTAGAATTTGTTTCTGCTCTTTTTGGCTTAGTCGAGCTCTTTACTTTTCTTTGAAAAACCTACTTTGTGGGAATTTTTTTTGTTTAATCAGAAAAAAAGTAAAGTATGGAGCCGTATTAGCTTTAAGTAAAGGTCTTACGGCTCCAATGTTTTATTATTATTATTATTATTAATTTTTTTCCCCAGAGGCACTTCATATGGAAGGAGTCGTCGTAAAAACTTCAAAGGGGGCTCATTCGATTGGAAATCGAGAGTTCTAGTGCTATTTTTTTATGTTCAAAAATTAGATATCAAAAACGCCCCCCAAAGCCCGGGGGATAGGCATTGTAAGTGTTGTACTGGGGGCGTATTTGGTTCTTATGAAAGGGATGCTCGTATAAACTTCAGAGGGGGCTCATTTGATTGGAAATTGCAAGTTCTAATTCAATTTTTAAGAGTCAAAACATATCCAAGGGAAAATAGCGCCCCCCACACACCCTTTTTCCCCAAGCCCATCAGATAAAATTTTTATAATAATCATTTCATTAAAAATAGTTCAAAGGTCAGATAAGAAAAATTCCTGTGCCGACGGAACCCGCCAGGGCCCGGTGGCAGGCGTTATGAGTAATGCTCTAGAGGCACATATAGTTCTTATGGAAGGGACGGTCTTTTAAACTTCGGAGAGGGCTCATTTCATTGGAAATTTAAAGTTCTTGTTCACTCTTTAAGAGTCAGAAGAGATCGGAGGGAAACTAGCCCCCCCCCCCCACGCTCGAAATGCATCAGACCAAATTTTGAGATAGACATTTTGTAAAAAATTGTTCAAATTTCTGATAACAAAAAACTCCGGTGTCAACACAGCCCCCCAGGTCCCGTTGGTAGGCGTTGTAAGTTATACCCTGGGGGTACATATGGTTGTTATGGAAGGGATGCTCGTATAAACTTCATAGAGGGCTCATTTGATTGGAAATTGAAAGTTGTAATTCACTTTTTAAGAGTCAAAAGTGATTGGAGGGCAGCTAGCCTCCCCCACACTACATTCATTTTTTTCCCCAGAGGCACTTCATATAGAAGGGATCGTCGTATAAACTTCAAAGGGGGCTCATTCGACTAAAAATGGAGAGTTATAGTGCCCTTTTTAAAAGAGATAAAAATGATCAGGGGGCAACTGCCCCCCAAGCCCTTTTTGCCCAAATACATCGGATAAAAAATTTGAGGTAGCCATTTTTTATAAAATAGTTCAAGGATCATACAACAAAAACTCCTTTACGAATGGTCATTTGGTTAAAAATAGTTCAAAGGTCAAGTAAGAAAAACTTCTGTGTCGACACCCCCCCATAGGTCAGGGGTAGGCGTTGTAAGTTATGCCCTGGGGCATATGTTGTTCTTATGAAAGGGATGCTCGTATAAACCTCAGAGAGGGCTCATTTGATTAGATATTGAAAGTTCGAGATCACTTTTTAATAGTCAAAAGAGATCCGAGGGCAACTAGCCTCCCCCCACGCCTTCTTTTTCAAAACCCATCTGTTGTAATTTTGAAATACACATTTTGTTAAAAATAGTTCAAAGGTCGGATAAGAAAAAATCCGGTGTCAGTAGAACCCCCAGGGCACAGGGGAAGAGTTTCTAAGTTATGCCCTAAGGGCATGTATGGTTCTTATGAAAGGGACGCTCGTATAAACTTCATAGAGGGCTCATTTGATTAGAAATTAATAGTTCTAGTTCACTTTTTAAGAGTCAAGAGAGATGAACTAGCCACCCCCCACGCTTTTTTTCCCCAAACCCGTCCACTACAAACTTTAAGATAGCCAGTGGTTTGGAAATTGTTAAAAAATTAGATAACAAAAACTCCTCCCAGGGCCCGGGGGATAGGCGTTGTAAGTGTTGTCCTGGGGGCGTATATGGTTCTTTTGAAAGAGATGCTCGTATAAACTTCAGAGGGGGCTCATTTGATTGGAAATTAAAAGTTCTAGTTGAATTTTTAAGAGTCGAAAGATATCCAAGGGCAAATAGCACCCCCCCTTCCACACACCGTTTTTTCCCCAAGACCATCCGATAGAAATTTTTATGATATCCATCTCACAAGACATAACTAAAGTTGTAAATGAGACAAAACCCTTCGTAAGTGGAACCCGCTACGGTCTAAGGACCAACATAAGTAGCAGAACCCTAGAGGTCTATATAGATTTTATTCATGTCTCGCCCGTATAAACTCCAGGGAATGCTCATTTAATTGAATATGGAAAGTTCTTGTTTACTTTTAAAACTTAAACGAGATTAGAGGGTAACTAGCCCCCCCCCACGCTCTAAATGCATCAGATCAAAATTTTGAGATAGAAATTTTATTAAAAATAGTTCAAATTTCAGGTAACAAAAAACTCCGGTGTCAACACAGCCCCCCCGGGCCCGGGGATAGGCGTTGTAAGTTATACCCTGGGGGTATATATGGTTGCTATGGAAGGGATGCTCGTATAAACTTCCTAGATGGCTCATTTGATTGGAAGTTGAAAGTTTTAATTCACTTTTTAAGAGTCAAAAGTGACTGGAGGGCAGCTAGCCTCCCCCCACACTCCATTCATTTTTTTCCCAGAGGCACTTCATATAGAAGTGTTCGTCATATAAACTTCAAAGGGGCTTCGATTAGAAATGGAGACTTATAGTGGCCTTTTTAAGAGTTAAAAATGATCAGGGGGCAACTGCCCCCCCAAGCCCTTTTTGCCAAAATACATCTGATAAAAAATTTGAGGTAGCCATTTTTAAAAAAAAGTAGTTCAAGGATCATATAACAAAAACTCCTTTATGAATGGTCATTTCTTTAAAAATAGTTCAAAGGTCAGGTAAGAAAAACTTCTGTGTCGAAACCCCCCCCCCCCAGGGCAGGGGCAGGCGTTGTGAGTATTGCTCTGGGGGCATCTATGGTTCTTATGGAAGGTATGCTCGTATAAACTTCAGAGATGGTTCATTTGAATGGAAATTAAAACGTGTAGTTCATTTTCTCAGAGTGAAAAAAGATCAGAGGAAAACTAGCCCCTCCCGCCCTCCATGCCTTTGGGTGGTTCGAATGGATAAACCCATCTGATAAAAATTTCAGGTTACCATTTTGTTAAAAAATGGTTCAGCCGCCAGATATTAAAACTCGAATTTTGGCAAAACCCTACAGGGCTCAGAAGTTCGTGCTTTGGGCTTGGTTATGGGTATATATATGGTTCTTATGTAATATAGACATACGTAAGCATCGGAAACGATTCGGATGATTAAGAGTGAAAAACTCTATGTCCATTCTAAAGAGTCAAAAGAGACCAAAGCTTAATCTAGTCCCCCCAAGCCCTCATTCCCAAAACCTATCTGATAAAAATTTTGAGATAGCAATTTTTTAAAAAATAGTTCAAACATCAGATAATAAAAACTCCGAGGTTGACAGATACCCATTTTTTCACTTTGATATGGTTATCAGTTTTGATACTTTGATGAATATTTGATTTGTTTTTTTTTAAGTTTGATTTTGAAATATGGAATTTTTTAAAAACTTTAAATTTTTTGCAATAAAAAACGAACAAAAATTAATTAAAAAAAAACTTTCCGAAAAATAAGTTTTTCAAAAAAAAGTAAGGCCCTTTTAAACTTAAGCTCAGCATATACAAATATCTTTTAAAATTCAAACTCAAAACGACCAGAAATTACTATTAATTAATAAATGAAACCCAAAACGAACAGAAATTAAATAAACAATCATAGCAAAAACATACAACAAGTAATAATGTAAATGAATAAACAGATCTTAAAGCGAGTAATGCTTGGAATGAATGTTAAAATCAAGTTTAAAACGAAAAAGAAAATTTCCTATTGAAGTATAAATGAAACTTAAAACGAACAGAAATTAAATAAACAATAAAGGCAAACAAACATACAATAGATATTACTGTAAATTAATAAACAAATCTTAAAACGAGTGAAACTTAAATTTAATATACAAATCAAGCTTGAAACGAACAAAGATCACCACAAACAGGAGTTTGGGTATCACCTCCTTCTCTCACTGTAAAAGTCTAAAACCTACTGCGTCATTGGCGCTTTACTGAAAACTATATGCGTCTTGAACAGTCTTGGAAAGTATAAACAACATCAAATTGAATATTTGATGTATAATGATATTAATTGTTGAAAGATACATCAGTTAAAAAATTTATTTCACTTTAATTGTATTTTTATTTTCAATGCTGTAAGAACAGGAAAAGAAAATATTTGTAATATAGCCCGTTTTCAGTTAAGCACCAATGACGCAGTAGGCTTTTGGTTTTTATTTAGAGTTAGGAAAAGAGGCAGTATCCAAAGACTTATTTATAGGGAAACTATATTCGTTTTTAACAACTTTAAAAAGAGCTTATAAATTAAACTAAATATTTGATGCATAATGATATTAATAGCTGAAAGCTTATCAGTTCAAAATGTTAGTATAATTTTAATGTTTATTTTCAATATTAAGTACAAAAGAAAGTATTTGTCATAAAATGGGTTTTCATTAAAGAGCCAGTGACTTAATAGGTTTTAGACTTTTACAGTGAGAGAAGGAGGTCATACCCAAACTCTTGTTTGTAGAGATTTTTCTTCGTTTCAAGCATCATTTCGACATTAAGTTTGAGTGTCGTTTGATATAAGGTGCATTCACTAGCTGAAAGTTATATATATTGCTTGGTGGTTTGCCATGATTGTTTATGTTGCCTCGGTTTATTTTAAGTTTAATTTCCGATTCCATATGAAAATATTTTTTTTTCATTTTCATCTTTTATTTCAAACTCAAAATAAAGATTACTCGCTTTCAGGTCAATTTATTAATTTATATTATTACTTGTTGTATGTTTTTGCTATTATTATTTATTTAATTTCTGTTCTTTTTGGGTTTCATTTATTAATTAACAGTAATTTCTGGTCGTTTTGAGTTTGAATTTTAAAAGGTATTCGTATCTGCTGAATTTAAGTTTAAAATGGCCTTTACTTTTCTTTGAAAAACTCATTTTTCGGAAAGGTTTTTTTAATTAATATTAGGAAAAATCGAGAATTCAATTTTCGATAGAAAATCTCCATTTGTAGTTCTTGGTAATAGCAGGCAGAAAATAAAAAAGAAACAATGAAAAGAAACGCGAGTGAAAATTCAGCAAAAATAATACGGTAAATACCTATGGCACAAAAAAGAGGTGTAATTTTCTTTTAAGGTGCTCTTTGCCTATGTATTTACACTTTTCAATCAGGCAAGACTGATGGAAATGTCATGCTGTCATACGAATTTCATAAACTTCGTAAACAGAACTGACAAAAGAAAAATATTAGAAAACCACAGTCTTTCTGTATGAATAAACACAAGATGGGTAAAAAGGGATAAAAAAAGTTTTTCTTCTAGTGTGCTTTGTGCTGCAAATTTGATGAATTTGGGATCTTCTGTGTTTCATTTAATTGTTATAGTGAGAGATTTTTAGATTGCTTCAATTTACAATCCTTGTTTCGAATTTATTTTTTATTCTAGTTTAGAGATATATCTCTTTTTTAATGTAAGACCAACGTCCCTAAACCCGTGGTTTAACATCAAAATGCAAAAAAATTGATCAACCGCTAAATATTTCAAGATTCAAGAAAGATTAACTTTTTTCTTCCATTGCAGGTGACAGCCATAAATTTCATTTGTGTTCAACAAAGTTGTGCAATAATGATACTGCCCCAGGCTAAAATTATTTTAGAGTCATTATTAAGCCCAATGCGTCAAATGAAGGGCTTTCCGCCAAAATTACTCCGTGATTTAATGTCCACTCAAATATCTTAAATCAATCAGTTGATGTTAGCCAAGCTGGCATTTAAACCGACGACTCGGACTCTTTTGAAGACCTTTTTTGCAGGTTGATTCCACAAATCTAGCGGCGGCTGGTGACTGACCGAGAAATTGTTGACGTTGTGAAATTTTGTGTCAAATTTGCGCTTAATTTGAGGCGTTGCTCGACAAATTGTCTAGGGCAAAACGAAAGTAGATCGTTCCTTCCCAAATGAAGTGGGGGGGGGGATGTCGTAAGGAAAGATTTAATGGAAATGGAAACTTCTTTGGAGGGTGAAAAGAGGGGGAGCTTCGAATAGATTGAGATGGAGGAGCAGCGTACGTAGCTGTGTTTGCCTCAAGTGGCTTGGTGTTGCAGTGAGTTGTTAGAATTAGTAGCGGTATTCAACTTTTCCAAGTCAAGTTTTTGAAAGGTTTTGCCTCTTTCCTTACTTGTTTGTCCCTACCTACAAGATTCTTAACGCACAAAGGACACCAATGTAAAACTTTTTGCCGCAGGGACTAGTCCTAGACCTATTCATACCTGAAAACTATGATCTCATATGGTTTTTCTTTTTGTTGTTTCAAAATTAAAAAGTGTTTAGGCAGGGGTGGATCCAGGATTTTCATAAGGGGGGGCGCAAAATAGGTTGATCCAATAAACTTGCATTAGGAACAAGTTTAATTAACGCAATCTTGCGTTAATTAAGTAAATTAACACTACTTTAGACCACGTTAGGGGTGCGCGCGTCCCCATTGCCCGCTGGATCCGCCACTGTGTTTAGGGCAGTACCACATTTTGTCAGTTTTGCCAGTCATGCAAATAAATCAGCAGATTTTGAAATTTGACAGAACCTTAAAACTATTAAAATTCAAACATTGACAATCTTGTTGATTCCTAAAAATCAACTACACCTTATAAGGAGAGTTATACTTTCATAAACTTTCTGGTGTCATATATTTTAGACTTGGAACCCAAAAAAGCAAAAACTGCGTAGCTGCAACTGAATTCCTGCGTAGCTGCAACTGAATTCCTGCGTAGCTGCAACTGAATTCCTGCGTAGCTGCAACTGAATTCCTGCATAGCTGCTACTGAATTCCTGCGTAGCTGCAACTGAATTCCTGCGTAGCTGCAACTGAATTCCTGCGTAGCTGCAACTGAATTCCTAAGTTTTCCTAATTTCCTAAGACATATGTATATGTTTAAGTTTCCACTTAATTAATCAAGACATTTAAGAATCCTTTTCACTGCCCTTGGTACTTTCAGTATAAATAAATCCCCGTTAATCCCCAATTTTCAATTCTTACAGTAATCCAGTGGCGATATATAAGTTGAAATCACCAGTGGTGATTCTTAGTTTGATTAATTAAAAAAAAAACGGTTAAAAAAGTTTTTTTAACTGAAAGTAAGGAGCGACCTTAAAACAAACAGAAATTGTTCCGTGTATGAAAGGGATAAGGGATAATTCCCCTCCTCAACGCCTCCCTCTTTACGCTGAAGTTTTTTTTATTGTTTTAAAAAATAGAGTTTTTGAGAAAGAGTCAAACTTTAGCATAAAGAGCGAGGCGTTGAGGAGGAGCATTCCCTTTCATATACGGAATAATTTCTGTTCGTCTTAAGTTTTGATGTTGCTCCTTACTTTCAGTTAAAAAAAAACTTGTTTTTATTTAATTTCTGAACGTTTTTGAGTTAATGCAGATTTTGATTTTGGCTCACCGTACATGAATAATTAAAGCAAAATTTATATATTAATTTTACCTTTTTTTTTACTAATGTCTTTCTTGAAAGTTGTTTCATTTTATTTACGAACGTTTTTATTAGTAATGAATATACGTAACTTACAAAATAACTTACAAGGACATTTTGCTGCTGATTGTAAGAACGCAGAACTGTGCTGTCGTTGTGGTTCCACGGAGCACTCGTTCACCAGGGATAATCATGTGTTTGGAACGTGGTTTGCATTACATGTAAAGAGTCTAATCACACCTGTTACAGTATCAAATGCCCCGGCAACGCTCGAACCGATAAACGGGCAGCTAAGAAGATAAATGGATATTCGTTTCTCTTTTGGAACATTAATGGGGGTATTATAAAAAAAGACCCATTCTTGAAAATATACTTCATAATCATGATATTCTATGTTTGCAGGAACATTTCCTGACCAACCACAGCCTTGGTTTACTTGACATTAGTGCCGCTTAAACTGAAAATCCCGTGTTTGATCGTAGGTGATTTTAATTGTGATTTAAATTGCACGTTGTCTTCAGCTTCTATTCGTGCTTCTTTACTATTAGGAATATTTGGTGATGATTTTAAAATTCAACAGAAATCTTCTCAGCTTACTTACATTCATTCTTTCTCTTGCACATCTAACCTTCATCATGTTGTGTCATATAACCTTGATATACCTTGTGTTGAGATATTTTCTAAATTTCAAGTTTCAGGCCACCTTCCTATTGCTTCTAGTTTTAAACGAGAAGCATCTCAGATTCCAGTGTTACAGGCTCATATTGTTCACCGACATAAGTGGTATACCTATCGCGATTGGAATAAAATTGACCCATCTCAGTTCATCAAAAGTTCAGATAGCATCCTAACAAGATCCGGGTTCCATTTCATGTTCTGCAAAAGTCTTCCAATAAACACATTAATGAGGTTAGATTAACTCTTGATATCTACTCCGCAGAAATCTGCCATGCACTTTTGTGTGCTGAAAAAAAGGCAGTTCCTCTTAAAAAAATACGTTTTGGTACCCAAGTTCCCGGGTGGTCAGGAAATCTAGCGCTGTCTGAAGCTTTAGACCGTGCTAAATTTTGGTACAAATTATGGAGAGATTGCCTATGAGAAATTCATCGATCTAAAATGCAGACACTTTATTCCGAGAAGGTCAGGAATTCACCTGATCTACTGTGGAAGCTAGCTATTACCTCGTACTATTTCCTCCAATTTGCCAGGCCCGAATGACATTCCTTTGTCCGAATGGATATCCCATTTTTCAAATAAATTTTCTGATCCTGATCCTGTTTTAGAGTCACAATTTTGTGACGAGCTCTGCAACTTCGTTGGTGAATCTCCTGACCTTGATCTTGTTGTTACTTGTGACACTGTCATAAAAGCCATATCCCAACTTAAAAAGAAATCATCTTGTGGTATAGATAAGGTGAGGACTCTACACATCATTAATGGAAGTTATCTATTGGTGCGTCACCTCAGCCTCATGCAAATGATATTTATTAAGGTATTGTTTCTTCCTCGTTATGCATTGGTGATCTGACTCCGATTCCCAAAAAAGGAAAACCTGAGCTGCAATGTTCCTCTTTTCCGTCCCATCACCGTCTCTACTACGATATGCGAGCTTTTCGAGCTCCTTTTTCTTGATGAGTTAAGACAGAAATGTTCCGTTCCCCCATATCAGTTCGGTTTTCAGGCTAATCTTGGCTGTTCTCATGCTCTTACAGAAGTTTTTACTGCCCTCGCCGACGCTGAATCTTCGGGAGAAAGTATGATCCTCACCGGACATGACGTTAAACGTGCGTTCGATTCCTTAATTCATTTGTCCATGTTTCTTCATATGGCAAGGCGAGGCGTAAACCCATTAGTTGTTCGTGTTCTCACGGATTTATGCAGGAATCTAAGAGTGCGTTTAAAACCCCCATCCCGTTTTCACCTGCAATCGGCTCTTCATCAATCCCAATATAATTGCACTAATGTTCGGGTGAGGTCAAACTCTTCGAATGCCTCAAATATGCTTGTGATTCCTCAGTACCCAATCCTCGTTAAGAAAGGGACTAGACAGGGGACTATCACGTCCCCAACCTTGTTTAGTAATAGTGTCCTGGATGCTCAGGCAAAATGTCTTCCTTCATGCATTCTTGGGAGGATCGATATGTCTCTTATTTGTTATTCTGATGACATCTTGAATCTCAGCCATCGATCCAGCGCATTGAGCAGAATTTCGAAATTCTCAAAGATGAATGTTCAAAAATCGGGCTGTCTTTTAATCCTGAGAAATCGGAAATTATCCTTTTCAATTGGCAAAATCCCTCTACTTCTCTTCTAAATCACGGCTCTCTTGTTAAACCCTCAGACCATATTACATACCTGGGCCTTCCAATTGGCACATCTATAGGCCACACACGTCGTTTGCTGATCTCTCACGGTGAGCGTAAAATTAGCATCTCTTACGCTGGAATCGTAAAAAACAAACTACGTTTCACCCGTTACATTCTAGCATCCATTTACAACGCCACAGCCCTTCACATCTGCTTTACATTGCTCCTTTCTTGAAATTCTTTACAGTTACAGATAAAAATCACCTACGATCAATCTTCTTCAGATTTGCTATATATCTTTTACATTTGCCCCCTTGGACAAGAAACCGTAAAAATATTCATTTGTATAAGCTAACTGACCCTAATATTAGCATTAATAAATCTCTATCCCGTTTTCAAAGTAAGTTTAATCATCCAAGGTCAACAATTTGTTCACAATTGTTTTTTTGTACTAACGTAATGTATTTAGTGAATTTTTTTTCTCTCTATCTTTTTTTTTACTTCAGTGATTACTCCGTATACGTACCTTTTTTTTGACGGGCAATAAATGAATTACAATAATAATAATAATAATATTAATATTGTATTAATAAATCTCTCTCTCGTTTTAAAAGAAACTTTTATCATCTTTTCGTTAGCATCATTGTTTGTATTAATGTAATGAAGAGTTTTTTTTTGTCATGTATTTGAAATTTCAATGTGCGTTTGTGTCCTTCTTTTTCTTCATTTTTTTTTTTGTTTTCTTTAGTGATTACTCCGTCTATTGTACTTTTTGTACCTTTTTTTGACGGGCAATAAATAAATAATAATAATAATAATAATAATAATTTTTCTTACATATATTAGGGGGTTCGCCGTCTAGTCAATACCTCGCCCTTTACGCTAAAGTTTGAATTTTCGCGAATTCTTTAAGAATGACCCCTTAATCACAAAGGCCGTTAATCAGAATAAATAGCTCCTATGAAAGTACTAAAAAAAAAACTTTAGCGTAAAGAGCGAGGTATTGACTAGGGGGCGAACCCTATCATATACGTAATAGTTTCTGTTCGATTTAAGTTTTGATGGTGAAAAGTTTTCAGTTGGAAAGTTTTTCAGTTGAAAACTTGTTTTTTTTTTAATTTAATTTCTGTTCGTTTTTTAGATAATGCTGGGAAATCCGGCGCCCCCTCCATAATAATGTCCCTTTCCTTATGAAAACTGTCTCCATTGAAATATCCTCCCACGTAACCCCCGAAACCCCCTCCCCACTAGCCGAAAAAAATCCCCCCTGAAAACGTCTGTATACTTGCTAATAACCAATACTATATGTGAACATTAGGCAAAGTTCATAACTTGTAGTCCTTCCCCCGGAGACTGTGGGGGATTAATCATCCTCAAATACATAGTTATTATATTTTTCGACCATGTTGAACAAAATGGCTATCTAAAAATTTTGATCGGGTGACTTCGAGAAAAAATGAGCGTGGGAGGGGGCCTAGTTGCCCTCCATGTTTTTGGTCACTTAAAAAGGGCACTAAAACTTTTAATTTCCGTTAGAATGAGTTTTTCCTTAATTTTCTAGGACCACTGTGTCGATACGATCACCCCTGGGAAAAAAAAAACATGCAGCCGTGATCTTTCTTCTTGCAAAAAATGCAAAATTCCACATTTTTGTAGACAGGAGCTTGAAACCTCTACAGTAGGGTTCTCTGATACGCTGCATATGATGATGCGGTTTTTATTAAGGTTCTATGACCTTTAGGGGTTCCCCCTTTTTTTCGAAAATTAGGCAAATTTTCTCAGGCGCGTAACTTTGATGGGTAAGACTAAAATTGATGAAACTTATATATTTGAAATCAGCATAAACATCTGACTCTTTTGATGTATGTATTGGTATCCAAATTCCTATTTTTAGAGTTTTGGTTACTGTTGAGCCGGGTCGCTCCTTACTTACAGTTCGTTACCACAAACTGTTTGATGGATGACAGTGAAGCTGAGTCAAAAAATTTATACCTCTATCTGGTTTGAATTTGGTCTTGAAATGACTCTTGTGGTGAAGTCGATGAGAACGTTAATAAAGGTGATGGAATTGTTAAAATACAGTTGTTAAATTGTCTCAATGACAGAAACAGAAACTTGAGAAGCCTTGAGTTGTATCCCATGACAAAAATAATGCTTTTCAAGCAAATCCAAGAAGACATCTAAGCATATAAACTTAGTCAGTTGCATTGTTATCCATTCGCTATTTCGGGGTGGATCCATCTACTTCTCCTAACAAGAATCACGTGAATTTCCTGACCAGATAGGTTCATGTTTTGAAGTGAGTTTAAGGTTTTGCAGCTTATGAATCGATCCAAGCATCGAGTCCCTAGCCAATAAAAGTGTTTCAATCAATTAAAATTTTCCCATACGTAGGTTAAACACTAATAGATGTATTTAAGCATTATTTAAGATAATTTCGGAGAATTTTATTTAATTTATTTGTTTAGTACTCTAAAAAGTTCTTAAATATGTATTTAAATGTTTTTACAACACTGTTAAGCTTTTTTTAACCGACCTGCCTATGGCTTCCTATTTCTAAGTTTGTTCCTGTTTCTGTGGCGAAGTGTACACACTTTAGAAAATATTTTTTCATTTGTGACAATAAAAATCCTGTAATCTAGCATTAATTGAAGTAAAAATTCAGTAAGAATAAAATGGATCTAGGTTATCTAAGGAGAATCTTTTCAGGTTTAGTTGCCCCACTTATTTTAAGCTTATAAGCCTATTGGTAACATAATTCTACTTTTGTTTTTAATCCGGCACCTCAAAATACAAGCAAGCAGCCTTTTAGATAATCAGAGGCAAAAATGTAGCGTTGCCTATAGTAAAGGCCATACGGCTCCAATGTTTTATTATTATTTTTTTTTCCAGAGGCACTTCATATGGAAGAGGTCGTCGTAGAAGCTTCAAAGGGGGCTCATTCGATTGGAAATCGAGAGTTCTAGTGCCCTTTTTAATGGTCAAAAATAATTGGAGGGCAAATAGCCCCCCCCCCCTCCACGCCCGTCATTCCCCCAAGCACATCCAAAGAAAATTTTGAGATAGCCATTTTGTTAAGCGTAGCTGATTTCCAGATAGAAAACGTGTTTTCGAGGAGGATACTCCCCCACAACCCTCAGGGTACGGGTTTGAAGTTATGCCCCGAGGGCATATTAGGTTTTTACAGAAGGCGTTATCGTATAAACTTCAAATCATAATCTTTTGGTTGGAAATTAAATAGCTAGTGCCATTTTCAATGGTCAAAAGTGATTGTAGTGTAACTAGCATCCGTCCCCCCCCCCCCCCCCCCCACATTTCCCCAAACACAACCAATCAAAATTTTGAGATAGCCATTTTGTTCAGCGTAGTTGATTTCCAGATAGAAAATATATTTTTGAGGAGGAAAATCCCCCAGAACTCTCAGGGCAAGGGGTTTTAAGCTATGCCCAGGGGGCATACAAGGATTTTATAGAAGGCGTTGTCGTAGAAACTTCAAAAGAGGCTCATTCGATTGGAAATTAAAGTGCTAGTATATTTTTTAATAGTCGAAAGTGATTGGTGGGCAACTAGCCCCCCCCCCCCCACGCCCATCCTTCTCCCAAACACATCCCATCAAAATTTTGAGATAGCCATTTTGTTCAGCGTAGTTGATTTCCAAATAGAAAATATATTTTTGAGGAGGATACTCCCCCATAACCCTCAGGGCAAGGGTTTTAATTTATGCCCTGGGGGCATATAAGGTTTTTATAGAAGGTGTTTTCGTAGAAACTTCAAAACATGCTCATTCAATTGGAAATTAAAGGGCTAGTGCCCTTTTTAATAGTTGAAAGTGATTGGAGTGTAACCAGCCCCCTCCCCCCCCTAACACCCCTCATTTCCCCAAAAATATTCAATCAAAATTTTCAGATAGGCATTTTGTTCAGCGTAGTTGATTTCCAGATAGAAAATATATTTTTGAGGAGGACCCTCTCCCAAAACCTCAGGGCAAGGGTTTTAAGTTATACCCCGGGGCATGTAAGGTTTTTATAGAAGGCAATGTCATAGAAACTTCAAAACAGGCTCATTCGATTGGAAATTAAAGGGCTAGTGCCCTTTTAATAGTTGAAAGTGATTGGAGTGCAACTAGTCCCCCGCCCACGCCCATCATTTCCCCAAACACATCCAATCAAAATTTTGAGATAGACATTTTGTTCCCCGTAGTTGATTTCCAAATAGAAAATATGTTTTTGAGGATTACACTCCCCCAGAACCTTCAGGGCAAGGGTTTTAAGATATGCCCTGGGGGCATATGAGGTTTTTATAGAAGGCGTTGTCGTAGAAACTTCAAAAAAGGCTCATTCGATTGGGAATTCAAAGGGATAGTGCCCTTTTTAATAGTCAAAAGTGATTGGAGGGCAACTAGCCCCCCCCACGCCCTTCATTCCCCCAAACAAATCCAATCAAAATTTTGAGATAGCCATTTTGTTCAGCGTAGTTGATTTTCAGATAGAAAACATGTTTTTGAGGAGGACAATCCCCCACAACCCTCAGGGCATGGGTTTTAAGTTATGCCCAGGGGGCATGTAAGGTTTTTATAGAAGGCGTTGTCATAGAAACTTCAAAAGAGGCTCATTCGATTGGAAATTCAAAGGGATAGTGCCCTTTTTAATATTCGAAAGTAATTGGAGGGGAACTAGCCCCCCCTCTACGCCCATCTTTCCGCCAAACACATCCAATCAAAATTTTGAGATAGCCATTTTTGTTCAGCGTAGTTGATTTCCAGATTGAAAATATATTTTTGAGGAGTACACTCCCCCACAACCCTCAGGGCAAGGGTTTTAAGTCGTGTCCTGGGGGCATATAAGGTTTTTATAGAAGGCGTTGTCGTAGAAACTTTAAAACAGGCACATTCAATTGGAAATTCAAAGGGCTAGTGCCCTTTTTAATAGTCGAAAGTTATTGGCGGGCAACTAGACCCCCCCCCCAACGTCCATCATTCCCCCAAACACATCCAATCCAAATTTTGAGATAGCTATTTTGTTCAGCGTAGTTGATTTTCAGATAGAAAATATGTTTTTGAGGAAGACAACCCCCACAACCCTCAGGGCAAGGGTTTTAAGTTATGCCCTGGGGGCATATAAGGTTTTTATAGAAGGCGGTGTCGTAAAAACTTCAAAAAAGGTTTATTCGATTGGAAATTCCGAGGGCTAGTGCCCTTTCTAATATTCGAAAGTGATTTGAGGGCAACTAACCCCCCTCTCACACCTACCTTTTCCCCAAACACATCCAATCAAAATTTTTAAGACAGCCATTTTATTTAACGTAGTTTTAAGTTCTGGAAATTAGGTCTTTGAGGATTACAGCTGCCCCCAAACCCCTCAGGGCAAGGGTTGTAATTTAAGGATTCTCCGAATACTTCATATTATTTCTTATGGAAGGATACTCGCATAAACTTCAGAGAGGGCTCATTTGATTGGAATTTGAAAGTTCTTGTTCAATTTTTAAGGGTCAAAAGAGATGGGACGGGCAACAAGCCCCTCTCCCTCCTCCACGCCCTAAATGTATCAGATAAAAATTTTGAGATAGACATTTTGTTAAAAATAGTTCTAAGTTCTGATACCAAAAATCTCCGGTGTCGACACAGCCCACCAGGGCCCAGGGGTAGGCGTTGTAGGTTATGCCCTGGGGCATAACTTATTAAGGGGGGTTCATAAATTATGGAAGGGGTTTTGAATGGGGAGAACACATAGGAAATCTATTATAATTATCCAATTATAAGGTTAAAATACTTACTCTGTGATAGATGCAAAATTGTTTTGGCACACAAATTACTATTAAGGTCAATTCCAGACAGTCATGATCCCTTTGTGTCAGTAAGTGAAATGGTCTAAACCCCCTTACTGGAGCCATTTTTTCAATCCATTCATTGTTTTCAATCGCTGTCCACAAGTTATGCAAGCTGTCTATTGTTCATATATAAGGGTTTTATCAAAGAGGTAATCGTATAGACTTTGAAAAAAGCCTCATTCGATTTAAATTGAAAGTTCTAGATCTGTTTTTTAAAGTCAAGAATAATCAAACAGTAAGCACCCCCCCAGGCCATAAAAACTTGAAACTTTTTGCAACCAAAAACGAACAAAAATTAATTAAAAAAAACTTTCCGAAAAATAAGTTTTTTAAAGAAAAGTAAAGTCCATTTTAAACTTAAGCTCAGGAGATACAAATACCTGTTAAAATTCAAATTCAAAACGACCAGAAATTACTATTAAAGAATAAATAAAACCCAAAACGAACAGAAATTAAATAAACAATCATAGCAAAAAACATACAACAAGTAATAATATAAATGAATAAATAGAGCTTAAAGCGAGTAATGCTTCGATTGAATATGAAAATCAAGCTTAAAATGAAAACAAATATTTTCCTATTAAAGTATAAATGAAACTTAAAACGAACAGAAACTAAATAAACAATCAATGCGAACAAACATACAATATATATTAATGTAAATGAATAAATAAATCTTAAAACGAGTGAAACTTAAATTAAATATGCAAATAAAGTTTGAATCGAATAAAAATAACTGCTAACAAGAGTTTGGGTATCGTCTCACTCCAGAAGTCTAAAACCTACTGCGTCATTGGTGCTTTACTGAAAACGAATTATATTACAAATGTTTTCTTTTGTACTTAATATTGAAAATAAATATTAAAATTACAGTAACATTTTGAACTGATGAGATTTTAGCAATTAATATCATTATGCATCAAATATTCAGTTTAATTTATTAGTTCTTTTCAAGATTGGTCAAGACAAATATAGTTTCACTACAAGCAAAATTGGGATACTGCCTGTAATCCCAATGTTCTTTAACTGTAAAAACCTAAAGCCTTCTGCGTCATTGGTGCTTCACTGAAAACGAATTACTCGTATATTACAAATTTATTATTTTCCAGTTCTTACAGCATTGAAAATGAAAATAAAAATTATAGTGAAAAAAATCTTGAACTGATGGATCTTTCAACAATTAATATCATTATATATCTAATGTTCAATTTGATTTTGTTTATACTTTCCAAGACTGTTCAAGACTCATAAAATTTTGCAATTTTTTTTAACTCTGCCATTTTTTGTAACTAATCGTGTTAGTTTATTATGAAAACATTCTATGGCTTCTAGGCATTTCTATTTTAGCGGAAAACTGCACCTCAAACTTTGTGGAACATGCATTTTCTTGCATGAAACACCAAAAGAGTGAGGTATTGACTAGCGGGTGAACCCAATCATATACGTAATATTTTCTGTTCGTTTTAAATTTTGATGTTGCTCCCTACTTTCAGTTGAAAGACTTTTTTTTTAATTTAATTTCTGATCTTTTTCTTTAATAATGATGGAAAAAACGTCGCCCCCTTCATAGCAATTTTCCTTCCCCCATGAAAACTTCCTTCATGGAAAGATCCTCCCATATAACCTCCGACTACCCCCCAACCTACCAGAAAAAATCCCCCCTGAAAACGTCTGTATACCTCCCAATAACCAATACTATATGTTAACATTGGATAAAGTTCATAACTTTCAGCCCTCCCCCCGGGGACTTTGGGGGATTAAGTCATCCTAAAAGAGATAATTATTATATTTTCAACCATGCTGAACAAAATGGCTATCTCAAAATTTTGATCGGGTGACATTGGGAAAAAATGAGCGTGATAGGGGGCCTAGTTGCCCTCCATTTTTTTTGGTCACTTAAAAAGGGCACTAGAACTTTTAGTTTCTGTTCCAATGAGCCCTCATACGATATTCTAGGACCACTGGGTCGATAAGATCACCCCTGGGAAAGAAAAAAACAAAGAAGCAAATAAACACGCATCCGTGATCTTTCTTCTGGCAAAAAATGCAAAATTCTACATTTTTGTAGATAGGTGCTTGAAATCTCTACAGCAGGGTTTTCTTATACGCTGAATATGATGGTGTGATTTTCATTAAGGTTCTAAAACTTTTAGGGGCTCTTTCCCTCTTTTTTCTAAAATCAGCCAAATTTTCTCAGGCGCTTAACTTTTGATGGGTATTACTAAAATTGATGGGACTTATATATTTCAAATCAGCATTAAAATCTGATTCTTTTGATGTATCTATTGCTATCAAAATTCCGTTTTTTAGAGTTTTGGTTACCATTGAGCCGGGTCGCTCCTTACTTACAGTTCGTTACCACGAACTGTTTGATCAGCGGTCGAACGTGTATTCAAGAATTTTCTGCGGGGAGGTGCGATATTATTAATAAAATTGAAAATTTATACATATTACCAAGTAATTCGGAAAAGTATTGGATTTCAGGGGGGAGAGCCTGGCAGAGACCCTGCCTCTCGCCCTGACTGATATGCGTTCGTGCATGTTAATATTTTCTTACATACTGTGCAGTAGATCTAAGAATCTTTTTTAGAGAAACTAGTAAGAATTAAGGGTTTATTCACAATCAAATTTTTACAAATAAGCATTCCAGCTAATGGAAAAAGTAGAGATCAGACTTTATCATCTACGAAGAAAAACTGCAATTTCTGTTTAGATGAAACTGAATTTTTCATTTTTTCAATTAAAATAAAAAAGGCAGTTTCAATGAAAATACCCTAAAAAGGTATTTTTCCAAATCTAGGGGGGGGGGGGCGGGGGCATGGCCTCATTATTTAATTGACGTCACTACGAAAAGGATTTCAGTATGACTGTCATCACAGACACAATCATTATTGTTTTTTTTTTAGCTATTTTTGATTGCCTTCATGGCTAAAATAGTTCATATTCCAAGTTAATAATACCTACGATTTGATTCAAACACTGGCAGATCAAGGGGGGACCCCCTCCCCCCGCCCCCAAGATTTTTGGCGCCCTCTTATCCTGTTTTTTATTCTATTCTTACTTTTTTTTTTAAATAAATTAGTCAATTTGGTCAATTATTGACACCTTTGTCACATTGTGCCTCCCCCAAAATTTTGCACTAGACCTGCCCCTGAATTCAAATGTGGATTGTCTTATCTCAAATAAAAGGATTCAAACTTCTACACTAAATACTGACTTTAAAAACTACATTTTTCGCTCGGCTTACTGCTTGAAATACGGTCGATCAAATGGGTACCCAAAACTATCAGTAGGCAATACCCCTAGAAAACATCTAACAAATCCTCCTCCAAATTACAACAAGGATTTACGTATCTACATTGACTAAAGCTACGTGCCTCCATATCTACTTATCTACTTCATATCTCCATATCTACTTTATATCTACTATCTTCATATCTGCTAGTTTCATATCTACGGCGATATTAACAATCAAATTTCCCATTTTTTCGTGTAGACTGATAAGATTTATGAGCAGTATTAAAAAAGATCATTTTGGAACCCTTAATATGAACAGAAATTATTGCATTTATGAAACCTCTATGAACTCTGAAAACCTCCAAAAATATTACCATTTTTATAACATTTTGTCTTAAGCACTGAAATCATCTAAATAATTTAGACCTACGAGGATACTGCCTCAACATATGATATAATGTTCCCCAATAGACTTTGATGGGTTCCTTAGGACAAGGTCCATTTAAATTAGTCCATATAAACAGGAATAGGACACAGTCCTCCTTCAATTCTGATTCCAGACGAGCCAACTACAAACCACATGTCCTATCTTAACCAGAGCTATGCATAGCACTATTTGTGCATAGCAGTGGTTGTACATAGTACTAACCAGTTCATTGCGCTTATTTGGTGGGTACATACAAGAAATGAACCTTCAATAAAGCTTTTCTATTAGTTGAATTGAAAGTCATTTCATCGTATAGAAAAATCAGGACAAAAGGGGTCACTCAATTATGGAAGCACTCAATTGTCTTTCTAAGCGTCAAAGTTTGGCAACATATACTCTCCTCTTCTCAAAGTCACACAAAATCTTCTCTTAAAACATTAGCATCTGATAAAAAGTCTGATAAATTGTATGATACTAAGAGATTTGCTATTTACAGAACTTAACATGGTGCTTCCATAAATACTAAATTCACACATATTATCTTTCAAGTGGTTGAACTGAAACGTTTCTAAAATCACAGATACTTTACTTTTTATCAAAAATCATATTCATGCTAATTTCATGCATCTTTGTAACTACCATACTTTAAAATTCCTAAATCTTTTTAATTCTCTTTCCTACCCAGGGTTATATTTCTTGATTCGTAAAATCCAGCTGGATTCAGGGATTGCTTTTACCAAATTATCACGTTTTCATGAGATATATAAAGCTCTTTTGTTCTATTTCAAATTTCTCTTTCTAGTTCCTTATGAATTTAGTTGGATTTGAAAAAATTTCCGTAATTCAATTTGTAAAAACATGTTCCTTTTGAGCCCCAGCCGAAAAAGCTTTTAAAGGAAATGGAACTGTCAGAGAGAAAAAGTTTCAAATAATGATCTACTACTTATCAAGCAAATCCCTGCTGTCATATTACCTTCATTTCTCAAGTTTTTCAAATGCTAATTCGGACAAAAAGAAATTGTTTGTAACTTCAATGTAATTCTGTCTTTCTTTTTTCTTCCTTTGTAGTGTTGAATTTACTGAAATTTTTCCATTCACTCCTCTTTCAGTAGTTTTTCTTTAGAGTATTAGTACTTCTTAGTTGTACCTCCGGCACTTATTTAGTTGTAGCTGAGTAGTGGCCCCTGTTAAACCTCACAGCTAGAGGTTGAGTGCAGACTTTCAGAAAAATATTATTTCTTTAGGAGGAGGGGGATACGGTACTTTCATTTTTGTGTTGTGGGAAAAGGGTAGAATATTTTTTCCTTCATCCCTCTCAAAACAGTAAACACTGCGTTTCTTTTTCTTTCTTAGTCCAAATAAACAATAAAAAAAACGTATAACCAATCAAAGTAAACATGCCTCCAAAAGACATAGAACCTAGCTACCAAAAACCCAACGATTTTAATAAAGAATTATTTATATTTTTAATTAAACATCATATTTTAAAATAGTAAATAATGACATAACCAGCTTGATTTTGTCCTGAACTTTTATGTAAGAATAGTACTAGGTTCGCTATCAAAAAATTACAATTTAATGACATCTAGCAATAAAGACCAGCAGCGGCACTTATGGGGCAGGGAGGACACCCCCAACAGTTTGGTAGCTAGTTGGTAAGTCGGTAACAAAAAATTGAGTCCGTAGAATATGGATCGCCACATTTTACTGGCTGATTTTGTTTTAATTTCTTTTTTATTGTTTTTTTGTTTAAATTTCTTTTTTACTGGGGAAATGGCGTAATGGAAATATATGACGTAAAAGAAACAGTCCGTGAAAACAAAAAAATTAAGTAATTTTAATAGTAAGATCACCTAAATCGGTCGTTAAAAACGACCAGCCAGTCTGTAAAATCCAATATCCCCCTCCCCCACCAAACATTTTGGCTAGTGACACCTCTGAGAATGACTAACTCTTCTTAGTCGGTCTTAGCTGACCTTTCGCGAAGTAATTAATCTAGAACTCTTAATTTTTTTAATTTATCTAGAAGCTTATGGATCATGCGTTAGGTAGTCTACGTCTATTAATCTGTTTGTTCTAGGTTTTCTTTTATTTCACTGAGGACGGTTATTGGCCATATAGCTGAAATATCCACAAAAAGGTCTACTTTCATCAGAAAAAATCGCCCTTCTAAGTAACTTGTTGATTTGCTTTATTGCTCTTTGGTTTACAATTCGTATTCATTTTATTTTTTAATTTGTTTATTATTTTATTTACTATTATATCGGACTAACAACGCTTCTTGGGAACTAAGGTCCTTGCGTCGGCCCTGTATTGTGTTGCTACAGCCAGGTTAGATCTCCGGGTGCCGTAACACCAAACTGGGGTCAAACCCACTGCGCCACGAAATACTATTTAACTTACTAAATGTTTACGATTAATCTAAATAAGGGAGTTTCCAAAACTCAAAAAAGAGAAACTTACCAGTTTTGTACTTGTTCTGTTTCCAAGAGCTTGTCAAATATTTGAGAAAACTGTGATCTTTGACTTTCAACTTTTTTGCAAAGTTTGAAAAGCGCTTTCGTTCCGGAGAATTCATTACATGAAAGAATGATTGGAGTAAACAAGACAATTGAAAAAATGACTAAGGGAATTTTCTGCTTCGCTAGAACAAAAATAGAAAAGAAAGTCAGTGAACATTTTTTGTCTTTACATCTCACTAGAGTCACGAAAATAGAACAAGAAGTTTTCTTTTCTGTAGAGAAGATAACCGATGAAATTCATTTAGCGTAGTCTTTATGCTCCATTATTTTTTCATTCTTAGCCCCGTCTTAATTTGTGCAACGTGGGCTATAAGGATTCCATACCTAAGGAAGTTTCTACATATATTCTGCATAAGCTTCAAGGGACCAGACTAAGGATGTATCCAGGCGGAGGGGATAGTAACTTTGAAACTCCTTCCCCTGAAGTATTTCGTAGACCCGGAAATTGGACGTGAAAATGCAGGTGAAAACACTATTTCTCTTAAAAATTTATTTATACAAATTGTATATTGGTAAATTCTGTATACATTATTTTTTGGAACAAACCCCACTTTGTCTTTATTTATATGAACGTATGAACAGACCATCTGATCCTTTCCTGTGTTAAACAATTAATTAAAAAAGAAAACTTTCCGAAAAATAATTTTTTCAAAGAAAAATAAAGTCCATTTTAAACTTAAGTTCAACAGATAAAAATACCTTTTAAAATTCAAAGTCAAAACGACCAGAAATTACTATTGAAGAATAAATGAAACCCAAAACGAACAGAAATTAAATAAACAATCATAGCAAAAACATACAAGAAGTAATAATGTAAATGAATAAACAGATCTTAAAGCGAGTAATGCTTAGATTGAATATGAAAATCAAGCTTAAAACGAAAAAAATATTTTTATATTGAAGTATAAGTGAAACTTAAAACGAACAGAAATTAAATAAACAATCAATGCAAGCAAACATACAATAAATATTCATGTAAATTAATAAATAAATGTTAAAAACGAGTGAAACTTAAATTGAATATGCAAATCAAACTTGAAACGAACAAAAATCACTACAAACAAGAGTTTGGGTATGACCTCCTTCTCTCACTGTAAAAGTCATTGACTGTTTTTCATTGACTGCTTTTTCAATATTTTCTGAACAGATTGTCATAGGTCAATGCTCTACATTTGTATTGATTTCATTGATTTTAAATAACTTATTTTTTCAAATGATTAATTAGTTATGAAATGAATTATATTACACATATTATCTTTGTACAACATGTGTCGACCCCGGAGTTTTTGTTATCTGACCCTTGATTTTTTTTAAACAAAATTGCTACCTCAAAATTTATATCTTATTTTGTTGTAAGATGGCAGGCGAAGAAAACCTACATGTTGAAAAAAGAAATGAATTTAAATAAGTACCTTCTAGACCCAAACTGACAATACATGACGTTAACGATAAAATTTAATTAAATAATAACCAAGAAAACAGAACAAAAAGAAAGTAGAACAACAAGAACGGAAAAGAAAAAAAGTAAGTATTTCAGCAGGGACCTTAGTCCTTACCATTTGCTTAAAAGTCCTTGCTGTCCTCAAGGAATTGGGTTTTATTCCTGGTGAGGATGGTTATTTGGTTTGGAACGGGGGTCAGTGACGTGGCTCGTGACGGTTGGCCTAGTAAAGGACCTTGGCTTAGTCTTAGCCGAGCCGTTCTTACTGCTCAAAAAAGCTTTATCAGCTTTGTTGCACTTCCCTCCGGAAAGTTTTTTTTTTAGCACCGAGGATAGCGTGGTCATGCCGAAATATCTGATTTTGTATTTTCACATTTTTTTTTTATCACTGGCGGAAAATCACCCTCGCTTTCTTGGGTATTTTTTTAATTATATTTTTTCGTTTATTTGGCAAACTTTTAATAATAGACGAAAAAACAGAAGCAAGTTTTTCAGTTCTTCCAATCTCCTTTAAATTGAATTTTGTGCAAGTTACGACCTTTTGAACTACGAACTACAGTAATCAATTAGTTTAAATAAATTACAATTTCACTATACTAGATATACTACAATTTATCCTGTCACATTTAAAGAGCATTTCCAAATAATTAGAAAATACGATGACGATAAAATCGGAAATGGCGAAACGTTAAAAACACCCTTAATAGTTACCGGAAGACGTTGAACCTAACAAATATCCTTTCTAATTTATAATTCTAAAAGCAGAATTATTTATAATATATTATCAGTGAATTCAACTTGTAAATTAAATTCCGGTTATGCTATATTTGAACATGAATATTTTCTAATTTAGTTGGCTAAACCTAACTTTCCTAGTTGAAAGCTCAGAACGTTGGACGTATAAGGCACACCCAAACCATTTGTTCAGGGTTGCAACCTGGTGAGAAAAAATCTCTAGATTTTGGTGATTATTTGGTTGATTTAGTGATTTTCTTCAACAATCTAGTGATTTATGTGCTGTTTTTGTTTCTTTAGGCGATATAAAAAATCACTAGAAATAGTGATACATCACCTGGGGTGGCAACCCTGCATCTTTTTAACATTGAAGAAAACCATGTTACCAATTGATTATCTTAATTATTTTTCTCATATTCACAAATTTCAGAGCACAAATAACTTGTTCTTCATTCAAATATTCATTCTTAGAATCTGGTATTTGCCAATAATTAAAACTAATCGAGCTCACATATGACAAGTAGGATGGAAACATGAAGTTATGAGATATTTCCAGTAAGTGAGTCTGCAATAAAGATAATAATGAAAGAGAAATGGCGGTGATGATAATGATAAACAAATAAATGGAAACACCTTAAAAATGGCGATAACGATCAGTGTTGCCACACGTAATGCTGGTGTACCATTTGTGAGATATTTTTTATTGACCGTTCAACGTTTACTAATGATATCTCATGATCCGTTTTTAATTAAATTATACACCTTTTCATGTCATTTAGTCATTTACACTTTTTCACCGCTCTGTCAAAACAAATCACACGGTTTGTTGAACCCAATTGTAAGTAAGGAGCGAATAAGGCTAATAGTAACCGAAACTCTATAAAAAGTATTTTCGATAACAATATATAATTCGAAAGTATCTACTTCTTATGGTGATTCCAAGTGATAAGATTCCTTCATTTTAACGCTACGCATCAAAAGCTATGACCTCGAAAAAAATTTACCCTATTTTCGCAAAATAGGGAAAACATGTCTACAGGGCAAGTGATCTTAATACAAACCCCACAATTAATGCTCCACATCAGAGAACCCTTTTATACAGACTTCAAGCTCCCATCTATAAACATTTGACTTTTTTACAATTAAGATCACGGATGCGTGTTTATTTGTTTGTTTGTTTTAATTCCATGTGTTTTCTTTTCTAACTAATGCTTCTAGAAAATCGGAAAACGGCTCATTCAAGTGGAAACTAAAAGCTCTAGTGCCTTTTTCAAGCAGCCAAAAAGGTTATGCCACAGCATGGTGGCATTATGCCATTTTATGGTACCGAAAGGGTTGCATTCGATTGAAATTCCTGAGATAGCCAATCTATCTAAGATTACTGAAAAATTATATATTGAACATGGATGGTGCACAGTGGTGCATTCGTTCCTAAACAGTCTAGCATTCTATAATGAACAGTGATTATTTATAGTGACACTTATTTTATAGCTTCGATTAACAAATTTGCTTCACTTGATGTTTGATAAAATTATCTACATTGTATTATCTACAATTATCTACATTGTATTATCTACATTGTATATGTAAAATTATCTACATGTATAATTCTGCATCGGCTATCGTATATGAAGGCTGGAGGGTTGTTGTATAGTTGGGGTTGCCTAATGTCTCAAAAAGTGTAATTTTATTCCTGAATTTTTTAAGTGTCTATTTGAACTCAGGTAAATATGTCCCCTCCTCAACACCTCGCTCCCTACGCTAAAGTTTTTATTGCTTTAAAAAGTAGAGTTGCGACAAAGAGTAAAAAAAATAGCGTAAAGAGCGAGGCGTTGAAGAGGAGACATCCCCTTTCATAAACGGATTAATTTCTCTTCGTTTTAAATTTTAATATCGCTCCTTACTTTCAGTTTAAAAAAAAACTTGTTTTTTAATTTGATTTAAAATGAAACCAGCTGCTAACCTTATTTCCCACCTTAACACTTTAACTCGGCTACAGTAAAAGGCTACAAAATATATATTTACTAGAGATATACATACAAACTTGCTAGATAAAGAAAATCTAATAAAAACTTAAAGTCAACACAACAAAAACAAAAGAATAAATAACAAAGAAGACCTAATTAGAAAGAATGGGAATTGTTGTGGAGGATACTCCTTCTAAACTAGTTACAGCAGCGGCAAAATTCTCGCTTAATTCTTTTCAAAGACACCCTATTTAATTCATTTTTATATTCACTTTCAGCTTTATTATAATCTATGCCTCCATCCCTGTTCTTTAGTTTTAGCTCTGTGCTAAATACTAAGCCTACTTTTTTTAAACAGTTAGTATGGACCAACTCTTTTAATGGCAATCAAGCAGACAAAAGAATACAAACCCGCAAAACAGTAGATTTCCCTATTTAACTCCTGGGACATCGAGTTTCAAGCTTAGATAGTTAAAAATAGTGTTTTGCCTGCTTCTAGACGTTTACCCATTCCCGGCGTATACCCTCCCCATGAAAAATGCCCCCCGTGGAAAATACCCCCCCCCCCGTGGAAAATAAGGCTTTCCACATTTGAGAATTTTATTTGAGGTTTGTTTTTTTATTTTCCGTAGGGATAAGAAAATTTGGTACTTAAGTATTATTTGCCACTCGCTCAAGTTAACGCTGGGTAAAACTCGAGAACAAACCGGCTTCTTTGTTATTTTCTTTCAGCTTAGCGCGAGACAAGACAAAGACAAGTGACAGAATTGATGAGAAATATATAATTTGGGCTATATATCAGCACATAAGGGGTGGGGGTAAAGTATATGGACAGTTTGAAGTCAGGAAATAATTCTTACTTAATAATGTGCAGAATAATAGTACCCGAAACATTTTGCATGCAGACCAACTATACTTTACCCCCCCTCCCCCTTATGTGCAAATATATAGCCCAAATTTGTTTCTAAAGTAACGAAGAAACTAACGAAGAAACCGGTTTGTTCTCGAGTTTTACACATCGTAAACTTGAGCGAGTGGCGTATAAAACACAAGTACCGAAATTTTTCATCGAAAGAGAGACGGATTTCCCGATATTATCTAAAAATGATCAGAAATTAAAATTAAAAAAGACAAGCTTTTTCAACTGAAAGTAAGAAAAACATCAATACTTAAAACGGACAGAAACTATCACGTATGTGAAAGGATTTGCTCCTTCCACAAGCTAAAGTATTGACTTTTTGTCCTAATTCTTCAAGAACGATTCCTGAAACACAATGGCCGTTTAATTAGAATAATAAGATTTGCTCTAAAATTCTATAAAAAAAACTTTAGCGTAAAGAGCGAGATCTTAAGGAGGAGGCAAACCCTTTCATATGCATAATAATTTCTGTTCGTTTTAAGGTTTAAGGTTGCTCCTTACTTTCAGTTGAAAAACTTTTTGTTTTTTTTATTAATTACTTACAGATAAAAGTTAAAATTTTAGCGTAAAGAGCAAGGTCTTGTGGAAGGGGCATCTCCTTTCATGCTCGTAATAATTTCTGTTATTTTTAATTTTTGATGTTGCTCCTTGTTTTATAGTGCTGAAGTATGTCACTTGGCAAATGCAATGTCTGTCAAGCATTTTTGTATATTTTTGTGTTTACTTCTTTTCATAGTTTTCATTTTTCTCCCTACCAAGTTAAAACACGAAGAAGTTCAAGATCATGGTCAGTCGATCAGGTATTCATATGATGTACATTTATGGAGATGCTGGAAGTTCGAGATAAAAATATTACCGGAATAAACCTTATTTCTGGCACATAGGTCTCCAATAAAGCTCTTAATCAAAGAGTAATGATGAGGTTGATAATGATGACAGCAACGATACAGACGATAACAACTCTGATGACAGTGAAAACTAGATGATCGTAGTATCGTAAAATGCGATGACAACGATTGATATAATGATGTAAGATGGCAATGATGACATTATGACACAATTTTGTTCCAAATAGTTTTGAAACTGATCTTCTCAGTTGTAGGCTCTAGTAGTCTAATCTGGGTGTTTTTTTTAGAGCTTTTTCTAACAACCTCAAAATTTTCCAATTCGTTTAGAAAGCTAGCTATGTGTCATTTAATTGGAAACAAGAAGTTATAAGATAAACCTATTGCTGGAGTAAACATTTTTTCTAGAAAGCATGTCTTTGAAAAAGAAAACAAACTTTAGATGGAGGATGGGTATGGTGATAGGATAATGTTAATAATGGAAACAATACTAATGAGGACGATGATAATCCATACGAGATAGTGGGAGCATCGTAGCACATTGAATTGGTCTTATTTGTAGGTTATAGCAATCTGGATACTTTAATCAATATAAAATAGCGACGAAGACCACACTGCCTTTCCATCATAAACAATAAGTAGAACAACAGGGAAATATTTATACAAGACAGTGGAACGCAACTTTAAATGAATATTTCGACCCTATATCCAAGAGCCGTCCTCAGCAAAACAAACGAAGAAAAAAAACAATATAAAAGAAACTGACATTAAAAATCAATCATTAAAACTGAAAGGTTTATTAAAAAATGTTTTAGAACAGCCCTAATATCATTACTTCAAGGAAGTGCAACCAGGACTGGTACTCCAAACGAAGTGGACAGAGAACAATTCATTCAAATGGAATTAAAATACTTACAGACAAGCTTTTAAAGCTAATCTCACCTTCTTGGCAGCCAGCCTAGAGGGTCTATTCGTAACAGGTTGAGTGAAGTTATTTACTGATTTTTTAATATAATTACTTAAATCATTTTTAATTAAATTGGTGTATAGGGCATTAAGCGAATATTCCCCAAAATCTCTATTTAAAGAAATTTTACTATTTATTTTGATTTTAATTTCAATTGCCTCTCGAACAACCTATTTTATGCCTAAATCATTGCTAATACGGCAAGTTTCTTCAAAAAGCATTTTATGACTAGGGTTATCATATATGTGACTGCTTAAAGCAGAATCAAAGGAAATATTTGTACTATTAGAATTTAAAGCTTTAGTTATGTCATCTTTGTGTTGTTGTAGGCGTTTTTCTAAATTTTGATGGGTTCTACCAACATAAAAATGACCACAGTCACATGGTATTTGATAAACCCCTCTCTGGCGAGTTACTGGGGTTATATCTTTACCAGAATTTAAGAAATTCATGATTTTAAAATTATTTGTTAATACGACATAAAATTATTTTGTGTGCAACTTTTTTAAACTTGTAGTGAGTCTTGGAATATATAGAAGGTAAATTATATTTGAGGGCTCGGCGGGAACTTCACATTGTAAAAGACCCTTAATTTTACGGGAGTGTCTTGCCAATCTTCGGCTAATTGTATTGTTAATAAAGACAATATGATAACCGTTTCCAAAAAGTATGTCTCTAATAAAATTTAGTTCATCTGTGATGTAAGATTCAGAGCAAATGTATAGGGCACGGTCAACAAGAGATGTAACAACACCTCTCTTAATTTGTGGGGGTTGATTGGATTTAAAATGTAGATATCTGTTATTTTGTGTGGGTTTTCTGTAAATTGTAAAATCCAGTTTATCAATCTCACGAATAATTAAAACATCCAGAAATGGTAATTTATTTCCATTTTCAATTTCTAAGGTAAATTGTAAATTTCGGTCATATGTATTAAGGTGATCTAGAAAGCCCCTAAGTTCATTTTCCCCATAATTCTAGAGCGATATTACATCATCCATATAACGCCCCCAATAGACACCCTTCGATATAGGGTCGAAATATTCATTTAAAGTTGCGTTCCACTGTCTTGTATAAAAATTTCCCTGTTGTTCTACTTATTGTTTATGATGGAAAGGTAGTGTGGTCTTCGTCGCTATTTGCGTCTAGCTTACGGGTAGCAGTTGACTTATGATATTTTTTATTTTATTAGTTTAGGCAAAAAACATGCTAATATTATCAATCGACAAAAGTTTTTAGAATCTTGTAGAAATGAAAATCTCATTCCTAAGTCTTTAAGATATAAATTGCATTTAAATACCCGGAAAGACGCGCGATTCGCACACAAATTACCTTTAAAAACTCTAGTCCACATTATTAAGGACAAAAAACAAAAACGACATATCATTTCCTCAGAAAGAGAATCTCTTGAAAAATTTTTATGTGAAAATCTGTCCACTGTTGATTATTCTCAGGTTGTATGATTAGAAAGGAATTTATTTAGTCACAATATCCTTTTGTCTAGAGAACGTCTTTATAAGAAATTGGAATGTCTGGGGTACGAATCTTTGACGAATTATCGTGCTTATGCCACAAGGTTTACTCCAGGACCCGCTATCCTTAATCTCTCTTCTAGAGCTCCTGAGCCTAAGGAAATTCAAACTCTTGAAAAAGGTCCAAAATTTTCTTTTCCACCAAAACAAGTTCCTGTGGCAGATATTGTTTCCTCCTTAGGATCTTCTTTGCACAAACACTACACATCCATTTCTAACCCAGATGAAGTGAGGTCTTTTTTTATTAATACACTTTACGGCAGCCAAAAAAAATTACATCTCATACTAATTTGACACCAAAAATTTCGCAGGACATGAAAATGTTGTCTAATCTTCGCAAAGACTCTTAAATTATAATTACAAAGGCAAATATGAGAAAGTCACCTGTAGTCATGGGTACGTTAAATCGTAACAATAAAATTTATCTACGCGTAAATGACACAAATACATATGCTTACAAGACTTAAAACTATACTAATAAGTTTGCAAATAGAATTATAACAGAATTAAAGAATCTAAAAGAAAAATTGCAAAATCACCCCAAAATTGTATAATAAAATTCTCCCCCGAGGTAGCTTTTGCACAAAGTTTTACGGTTTACCAAAATTACATAAGCAAGGCATTCCCTTAAGGCCAATCGTAGCATGTACGAAAGTCCCTGCTTCCAATATTGGAAAGTGGCTATGTACAGCCTTCAAACCTTTACTTTAGATTTCCTTATTTAAATATTGACTCCTTGGACATTCAGTTTCAAGCTTAGATAGTTATTAAATAAAAAAAAAGTTTTTTAAACTGAAAGTAAGGAGCGACATTAAAATTTAAAACGAACAGGAATTATTCCGTATATGAAAAGGCGGTCCCCTCCTTAACGCCTCGGTCTTTACGCTAAAGTTTGACTCTGTCTTACAACTTTATTTTTTAAAACAATAAAAATCTTTTTGTTCAGTATTTTTTTATTAAATTTCTGGTCGTTTTTTAAATAATGCTGGGAAATCGCGCACCCCCTTCATGGAAATGTCCCTTACCCAAAGGAAAAATCTTCCATGGATAGATCCTCCCCCATAACCCCTACTCTGACCCCGACCCCCCACTAGAAAAAAATTCCTCTTGAAAACGCCTGTATACTTCCAAATAACCAATACTATATGTAAATTAAATAATTTTTTTAACTCTAAAGTAAGGAACGACGTTAAAACTTAAAACAAACAGAAATTATTCCGTATATGAAAGGAGCTGTCCCCTCCTCAACGCCTTGCTCTTTACGCTAAAGTTTTTTATGGTTTAAAAAAATAGAGTTGTGAGAAAGTCAAACTTTAGCGTAAAGAGTGAGGCGTTGAGGAGGGGACAGCCCCTTTCATATACGGAGTAATTTCTGTTCGTTTTAAGTTTTAACGTCGTTCCTTACTTTCAGTTAAAAAAAACTTGTTTTTTTATTTAATTTTTGAACGTTTTTGAATTAATGCAGGTTTTTATATTGGCACACCGTACATGAATAATTAAAACAAAATTTGCATAATAATTTTACTTTTATTTGGTTAAATGGCTTTTTCGAAACTTGTTTAATTTTATTTACGAACGTTTTTATACGTAACTTATGAATTAACTTACGTAACGAACTTCTATATTCATAGATTTTTAAAACATATATTAGGGGGTTCGCCCCCTAGTCAATACCTTGCTCTTTAAGCTAAAGTTCGATTTTTTTTTCCAATTCTTTAAAAATGACCCCTTAATCATAGAGTCCGTTAGTTAGAAAAAATAGCTCTTATGAAAGTACTACCTAATCTTTGGCTTAAAGAGCAAGGTATTGACTAGGGGGTGAACCCAATCATATACGTAATATTTTCTGTTCGTTTTAAGTTTTTATGTTGCTCCTTACTTTCAGTTGAAAAACTTTTTTTTTATTTAATTTCTGATCTTTTTCTTTAATAATGATGGGAAATCCGGCACCCCCTTCATAGCAATGTCCCTTCCCCCATGAACACTTCCTTCATGGAAAGATCCTCCCATATAACCCCCGACCCACCTCCCATCACCTAATCACGAACTGTTTGACAATGGACAAAGTTTATAACTTGCAGCCCTTCCCCCGGGAACTGTGGGGGATTAAGTCATCCTCAAAGACATATTAATTAAATTTCTGACTATGCTGAACAAAATGGCTATCTCAAAATTTCTATTGGGTGACTTCGGGAAAAAAATGAGCGTGGGAGGGGGCCAAGTTGCCCTCCAATTTTTTTGGTCACTTAAAAAGGCCACTAGAACTTTTAATTTCCGTTCGAATAGGCACTCTCACGATATTCTACGACTACTGGATCAATACGATCACCCCTGGAAAAAAAATAATAATAAATAAACACGCATCCATGATCTTCTTCCACATTTTCCACATTTCTTCTTCCACATTTTTGCAGAAAGGAGCTCGAAACTTCTATAGTAGGGTTCTCTGATACGCTGAATCTGACGGTATAATTTGCATTAAAGTTCTATGACTTTTAGGGGATGTTTTCCCCTTTTTTCGAAAATAAGTCAAATTTCTCAGGCGCATAACTTTTAATGGATAGGACTAACTTAATGAAACTTATATATTTGAAATCAGCATAAAAATTTTATTCTTCTGATGTATCTATTGGTATAAAAATTACGTTTTTTAGAGTTTCGGTTACTATTGAGCCGGGTCACTCCTTACTTACAGTTCGTTACCACGAACTGTTTGAAAAACAGTTTTTTGACTGGTTCTAGGCGTTTAACCGTCCCCGGCGATAACCCCCTCTCTTCCCCCGAAAAATAGCCCCGGCCGAAAAAACCCACCCCCCGATAAATGTCCCCGGAAAATACCGTCCCCCGTTGGAAAATAAGGCTTCCCATATTTGAGAATTTTATTTGAGTTTTTTTTTCTGTAAGGAAAAGGAAATTTGGTACTTATGTATTATACGCCACTCACTCAAGTTTACGCTGTGTAAAACACGAGAACAAACTGGCTTCTTCGTTAGTTTCTTTCAGCTTAGCGCGAGACAAGACAAAGACCAGCTATAGAATAGATGGGAAATATATAATTTGGGCTATATATTTGCACATAAGGGGGAGGTATTTGGTAAAGTATTTGGAGAGGATGAAGTCAGAAAACATTTCTTACTTCATAATATGCAGAATAATTGTGGCTAACACATTTTCCATACAGACTCGCTGTACTTTACCCCCACCCCCTAATGCGCAAATACATAGCCCAAATTTGTTTCTAAAGTAACGAAGAAACCGTTTTGTTCGTGAGTTTTACACATCGTAAACTTAAGTGAGTGGCGTATAATACACAAGTACCGAAATGTTTCATGTAGAGAGGGCTGAATTTCCCGGTATTATTTAAAAACGATCAGAAATTAAATTTAAAAAACAATTTTTTTTTAAATTGAAAGTAAGGAGCAACATAAAAAATTATAAAGAACAGAAACTATTACGTGTATGAAAGGAGTTGCCCCTTCCACAAGACTTTGCTCTTTACCCTAAAGTTTTGACTTTTATCTGTCAGTAATTAAATAAAAATAAAACTTTTCCAACTGAAAGTAAGGAGCAAAATCAAAAATTATAAAGAACAGAAATTATTACGTGTATGAAAGGAGTTAGGCTACCCCTCCCACAAGACCTTGCTCTTTACCCTAAAGTTTTGACTTTTATCTCTCAGTAATTAAATAAAAAAAACTTTTTCAACTGAAAGTAAGGAGCAACCTTAAACCTTAAAACGAACGGAAATTATTGCGTAGATGAAAGGGTTTGCCTCCTCCTCAAGACCTCGCTCTTTACACTAAAGTTTTTTTTTTATAGAATTTTAGAGCAAAGCTTATTGTTTTAATTAAACGGCTATTGTGTTTCATGAATCGTTCTTAAAGATTTAGGACAAAATTCAGAACTTTAGCGTAAAGAGCAAGGTCTTGTGGAAGGGGCAACTCCTTTCATATACGTAATAATTTCTGTTCGTTTCAAGTTTTGATGTTTCTCCTTACTTTCAGTTGAAAAAGTTTTTTTTTTTAATTTAATTTCTGATCGTTTTAAAATAATACCGGGAAATCCGGCTCTCTCTCCATCAAAAATCTCTGTACTTATGTGCTATACACCACTCACTCAAGATAACGACTTGTAAAAATCGAGAACAAACCGAATATACTGCCCAATTTGTATTTTTCCATCTATTCTGTTACTTGTCTTTGTCTTGTCTCGTGCTAAGCTGAAAGAAACTAACGAAGAAACCGGTTTGTTTTCGATTTTATACAGCGTAAGCTTTAGTGAGTGGCATATAATACACAAGTAACAAAATTCCTTTCAGCTGCGGAAAAAAACTCAAATACAATTCTCAAATTTGGAAAGTCTTATTTTCCACAGGGGGCATTTTCCCCGAGGGGTATTTTTCGCGGGGGTGGGTGGTATTATCCCGGGGGAGGGTATTTTCCGCGGGGGAAGGGGGATTTTCCGGGGGATTTTTGGGGGTATTTTCTGGGAGGGGGGGGTATTTTCCGCGGAGGGATATTTTCTGGGGGTATTTTCCGCGGGAGGGGGTATTTTCTGGGGGGTAATTTCCACGGAAAGGAATTTTCTGGGGGTGTATTTTTCGGGGGGTAATCACCGGGGGGGGGGGGTTAACGCCGGCCGCCGTTTTGACTTGCCTGTTGAACTTTTATCTCGTGGATAGTCTCAAACAGCTCATCAAATACCAGAAATGGTATTAATGCCCTACCGTCAAATAAAAAAAGGAAAGCCTCAGATTCTATCTAGAACACTGAAAACATTAAAAAAAACCGTAACATTTCGTGACATTTGGAAGTGTTTTTGTATCTATTTTGGATCTTAGCAATTTTACATCTCACGTCACAAAAAAAACATTTCCGAATCCTAGCCTTCCCTAGAAAAACTTTCTTAGTCCACCCTCTCTCCCCTAAAAAAAATGTGTGTGGCAAGCTTGGCTGCCGTGCGCAATATAAAACGGATTCTTTTTGCAGTTTAACATGTGGACAAAAGAATTACCATGAGCACAAAAAATACGATTGACAGAAATGACAAAGACGCGCTAATAAAATATATAAATGTCTATTTCAAAGGGTGTTATATATTTTTTTTTTTGAAAAGTTAGAATTGCGTAAAAAAACATAGCGCCAACAATTGATTCGTTCTGTTTTTCCTATTTTTTCTTTTCAGAATATTTAGAAGTTCATTTTTTTTCCAAATACGCCTTGTCCTCTTTACTAGCTTTGATAAACAATTTTAAACAGAGATTTGGATTTAAAGTGTATTTTGTTGTAAGATGGCAGCCGAAGAAAACCTACATGTTGAAAAAAGAAATGAATTTAAATAAGTACCTTCTAGGCCCAAACTGACAATACATGACGTTAACGATAAAATGTAATTAAACAATAACCAAGAAAACAGAACAAAAAGAAAGTAGACAACAAGAAGTGAAAAGAAAAAAAGTAAGTATTTCAGCAGGGACCTTAGTCCTTACCATTTGCTTAAAAGTCCTTGCTGTCCTCAAGGAGTAGGATTTATTCCTGGTGAGGATGGTTATATGGTTTGGAATGGGGGTCAGTGACGTGGCTCGTGACGGTTGGCCTAGTAAAGGACCTTGGCTTAGTCTTAGCCGAGCCGTTCTTACTGCTCAAAAAAGCTTTATCAGCTCTGTTGCACTTCCCTCCGAAAAGTTAGTTTTTTTTTAGCACCGAGGATAGTGTGGTCTTGCCGAAATATCTGATTTTGTATTTTCACATTTTTTTTATCACTGGCGGAAAATCACCCTCGCTTTCTTGGGTATTTTTTTTAATTATATTTTTTCGTTTATTTGGCAAACTTTTAATAATAGACGAAAAAACAGAAGCAAGTTTTTCAGTTCTTCCAATCTCCTTTAAATTGAATTTTGTGCAAGTTACGACCTTTTGAACTACGAACTACAGTAATCAATTAGTTTAAATAAATTACAATTTCACTATACTAGATATACTACAATTTATCCTGTCACATTAAAAGAGCATTTCCAAATAATTAGAAAATACGATGACGATAAAATCGGAAATGGCGAAACGTTAAAAACACCCTTTATAGTTACCGGAAGACATTGAACATAACAAATATCCTTTCTAATTTATAATTCTAAAAGCAGAATTATTTATAATATATTATCAGTGAATTCAACTTGTAGATTAAATTCCGGTTATGCTATATTTGAACATGAGTATTTTCTAATTTAGTTGGTTAAACCTAACTTTCCTAGTTGAAAGCTCAGAACGTTGGACGTATAAGGCACACCCAAACCATTTGTTCAGGGTTGCAACCTGGTGAGAAAAAATCTCTAGATTTTGGTGATTATTTGGTTGATTTAGTGATTTTCTTCAACAATCTAGTGATTTATGTGCTGTTTTTGTTTCTTTAGGCGATATAAAAAATCACTAGAAATAGTGATACATCACCTGGGGTGGCAACCCTGCATCTTTTTAACATTGAAGAAAACCATGTTACCAATTGATTATCTTAATTATTTTTCTCATATTCACAAATTTCAGAGCACAAATAACTTGTTCTTCATTCAAATATTCATTCTTAGAATCTGGTATTTGCCAATAATTAAGACTAATCGAGCTCACATATGACAAGTAGGATGGAAACATGAAGTTATGAGATATTTCCAGTAAGTGAGTCTGCAATAAAGATAATAATGAAAGAGAAATGGTGGTGATGATAATGATAAACAAATAAATGGAAACACCTTAAAAATGGCGATAACGATCAGTGTTGCCACACGTAATGCTGGTGTACCGTTTGTGAGATATTTTTTATTGACCGTTCAACGTTTACTAATGATATCTCATGATCCGTTTTTAATTAAATTATACACCTTTTCATGTCATTTAGTCATTTACACTTTTTCACCGCTCTGTCAAAACAAATCACACGGTTTGTTGAACCCAATTGTAAGTAAGGAGCGAATAAGGCTAATAGTAACCGAAACTCTATAAAAAGTATTTTCGATAACAATATATAATTCGAAAGTATCTACTTCTTATGGTGATTCCAAGTGATAAGATTCCTTCATTTTAACGCTACGCATCAAAAGCTATGACCTCGAAAAAAATTTACCCTATTTTCGCAAAATAGGGAAAACATGTCTACAGGGCAAGTGATCTTAATACAAACCCCACAACTAATGCTCCACATCAGAGAACCCCTTTATACAGACTTCAAGCTCCCATCTATAAAAATTTGACTTTTTTACAATTAAGATCACGGATGCGTGTTTATTTGTTTGTTTGTTTTATTTCCATGTGTTTTATTTTCTAACTAATGCTTCTAGAAAATCGGAAAACGGCTCATTCAAGTGGAAACTAAAAGCTCTAGTGCCTTTTTCAAGCAGCCAAAAAGGTTATGCCACAGCATGCTGGCATTATGCCATTTTATGGTACCGAAAGGGTTGCATTCGATTGAAATTCCTGAGATAGCCAATCTATCTAAGATTACTGAAAAATTATATATTGAGCATGGATGGTGCACTATGGTGCATTCGTTCCTAAACAGTCTAGCATTCTATAATGAACAGTGATTATAGACACTTATTTTATAGCTTCGATTAACAAATTTGCTTCACTTGATGTTTGATAAAATTATCTACAGCCATGTATAATTCCGCATCGGCTATCGTATATGAAGGCTGGAGGGTTGTTGTATAGTTGGGGTTGCCTAATGTCTCAAAAAGTGTAATTTTACCCCTGAATTTTTTAAGTGTCTATTTGAACTCAGGTAAATATGTGCCCTCCTCAACACTTCGCTCCCTAGGCTAAAGTTTTTATTGCTTTAAAAAGTAGAGTTGCGACAAAGAGTAAAAAAATTAGCGTAAAGAGCGAGGCGTTGAAGAGGAGACATCCCCTTTCATAAACGGATTAATTTCTCTTCGTTTTAAATTTTAATGTCGCTCCTTACTTTCAGTTTAAAAAAAAAACTTGTTTTTTAATTTGATTTAAAATGAAACCAGCTGCTAACCTTATTTCCCACCTTAACACTTTAACTCGGCTACAGTAAAAGGCTACAAAATATATATTTACTAGAGATATACATACAAACTTGCTAGATAAAGAAAATCTAATAAAAACTTAAAGTCAACACAACAAAAACAAAAGAATAAATAACAAAGAAGACCTAATTAGAAAGAATGAGAATTGTTGTGGAGGATACTCCTTCTAAACTAGTTACAGCAGCGGCAAAATTCTTGCTTAATTCTTTTCAAAGACACCCTATTTAATTCATTTTTATATTCACTTTCAGCTTTATTATAATCTATGCCTCCATCCCTGTTCTTTAGTTTTAGCTCTGTGCTAAATACTAAGCCTACTTTTTTTAAACAGTTAGTATGAACCAACTCTTTTAATGGCAATCAAGTAGACAAAAGAATACAAACCCGCAAAACAGTAGATTTCCTTATTTAAATATTAGAATTTAGAGCTTTAAGTATTAGAATTTAGAGCTTTGGTGATATCACCTTTATATTGTTGTAGGTGTTTCCCTAAATTTTGGTGAGTTCTACGTACATAGTATTTGCCACAGTCACATGGTATTTGATAGACCTGTCTATGGCAAGCAACTGGGGTTTTATCTTTATCAGAATTTAAGAAATTTATCAAAATATGCGTATATTATATTATCTTGTCAAAAGATGTTACATTATCTTGTATACAAAAATATTTGTACTATCATGATTGAATTTTTTCGGAAATTTTGTATTAAATAGCACAAAAATGTCAAGCGGAACCGTATAAAGGGCTCCGGTGACACCCACGTCTATAAAAACCAAAAGTTTACGTAACATAATTAGATAAGATAAGATTTATTGCTGAAAAATGGCTATCACAAGCCCAAAAGGGCCGAATTCGCACTTTAGCGTCAAATACAGCGAAAAAAGAACAACAAAAACAAACAATCAAACAACAACAGCAAATTATAAAAGGGTCAAGGTCAAATACGTAAAAACGTTAAAAACAAAAACAAAGTAAACTCATAAAATTAGAAGGCCAATGTTGTCAGCAAAAATATAACAACGTCAAACGTCAGCAAACAAAAAAAAAACATAAGTTAGTTGGTGACTAACAAACATAAATATAAAACCCCCAAATTTGCAAAATGGGTATTAAATTAATAACTATGAGGTAAAGAGTGAGTGAGGGGGGGGGGCAGCGGAGATTCAGTGGTTGAAAATGTAAACTATGTAAGGGATAAAAGTTCTTCTATATCTTTCCGTGCAAACTCTTATTGGGGCGAGAAGGGGGATTTTTGTTGACACAGAACGCGGGAGGCGGGGTCGAAGGGGTGAATATTGACCGGGGAAAAGGCGAGTTGTTCAAGGGTTATGAAGGACATTGTTAGCAAAACGCAAGGTAATTTTTACTCTCCTTTCCTTAAGGGTGACAAGATTAGCTCTCCTAAGATGGATAAATATAAGGTACTTTACCCTCATTGAAGATAAATCTTAGGCACCTTTTTTGTACTGCCTCTATTCTGTCCGACAATTCAATGGAAATGCCAGGATGCCAAACAGGACAGGCGTACTCAAGGGATGGGCATACAAATGACAAGAAAATCCTCAAACAGTGTGATTTAGGACATTAAAATTTATTGAGGAGTTTAAGGAGGGAAAATGCGGCATTTGCATGTTTTAAGATGTCCTTAATATGACAATCCCATTGTAAGTCACTTGAGTTGGTAACGGCCAGTAATTCCATAGTAGTAAAAGACATTTCAGAGGGAATAGGACAAGAAAAAGCAAGGGGAGTTTTAAGGAAATTAATAGTAAGATCATTTGACTTTAAAGGGTTGACTTTCATATCATCAGTAAGAGCTTCGGCTGATATCGATTCCATGATATCCATTGGGTTGCTTTAGGAATTTTTGGAAGATGTATCTAAGACAGTTAGATCATCAATGAATTTCCATCTATCCGGGAAATAAACACCAAGGTTGTTTATCATTGTAATAAATAAAATTGAACCTAAGAGAGTTCCTTGGGGCACATGATTATAAATTGGAAGGAAACCAGAATACACATTCAAGTATTTCACGACTTGTGTTCTGTTAGAGAGGAAAGACGCAATTATTCTAATTAAATAAGGGTCAACTTGAAAGTCATTAGATAGCTTTTCTAATAGTATATTGTAGTTGATTAAATCAAAAGCTTTTTGCAAGTCAACAGCGATAACATTGAGCCAGGTATTGGGTTTTACATAATATTCTGTTTCAATCCTAATTTTATCTTTCTTTTACGTCTGATATTTATTTTAAAAAATACAGTAAAACTTTTTGTAATTAAAAGACACAAAAAGATATGTTTCATAAACTAGACAGGGGCAAGAAAATAGGGGACACGTCCCCGTCTATTGCCACCAATAGAACTAGCAAGCGAACAACATCGTAGAGATGTTCAAATGAACCTTTAAATAGACAACTTCAGTGTACATTTTGTGGACCAGGAGTGATAAAACTTCAAGGTCTAGGTTAGCTTACTGTATTAAAAAAATTCTTTATCAAACACCATGTATAGCCAGTGTGATCTTAGAAAGTATGTATTTCGGTAATCCTCATAAGTATAGTTATGCTCCTTGTTCCTTTGTCATTTTTTAATTCCTTAAATCTTGATCACAACACAGCTTAGTAACCATCCTCATATGTGCTCCAGTACTGTTCCTTTCAGCGGCCTTCCCACCTCTTATAAATCCATTTTTCACATTTCCTAGGATGTTATCTCTATTTTTGCTGCAGTGCCGTTTTCTTGCAGTTGATAATTCGGTTCCCTTTTCTGTGTCTCTTTTCTTTTGTCTTTCTTTGCTCTTTTTCTTTGTTTTTACTCGACAATTTATTCAGTTTTTTTTTTCGTTTGACTCTCTTGACGCCATTATGTTTATAAGCGTTTTTACTAATTACCAACTTAACCTGTGAAGGCGACTTGACCTGCCACCCTTTTACATTGGTACATGTTGGCATTACATCTGGCGTCATCATATAGTTTTACTTTAACTACATCTGGCGTCATCATATATTACTTTAACTACATCTGACGTCATCATATAGTTTTACTTTAACTACATCTGGCGTCATCATACAGTTTTCTTTAACTACATCTGGCGTCATCATATAGTTTTACTTTAACTACATCTGCTGTCAACATATAGTTTTACTTTAACTAAATCTGGCGTCATCATATAGTTTTACTTTAACTACATCAGGCGTCATTCATCATTTTGTGCATGAAGAAGTAGATTTTGTCAAAATTTTTAATTTATTTTTAAGATTACGATTGGGTACTTAAAAAAGCACATAAATATATCAACTTCCTATCAAATAAGCATTTAAACAGCTCTTTTATGAGGTGCCCCACTGGCAGGGAAGAAAAAAAGAGGTTACATCAGTGCTACCTATGCAAAAAAGTAATTTTCCTTGTTGTTCACGCAAGGGGGCTGAAACTGCTGTAGGTTTCCTGTACAAGGTTTTCAGAAACGACGATCCCATTTATATACTAGTCGGCACGACCAGACGCCGTTTTTCAGGGGTTTCAGGCTATTTTTCCAAATTCACATAAATCAGTTTTCGAGATAATATTTTACTATTGTGGCTAATCGATATGGTAATTAGTATTCTTGAATCATCTACAAATGACAATTTTCTATCACTACCCAGTCTTCCTTTAACGGTTTTTTTTATTTGTGTTGTCTTTTTAGTTACAGGTTAATTTGAACTGACCTCTTTTGGCTTAGCCCATCATTTACCCAGAGTTAAAGAAAGTGAACTCACCCATGGATTAGCTGCTTAATACCTAACTTGTTCAAGTAAACATAAAATTACTCCTAATTCAAATATTTGTTTTCGTGCAACCTCTAATTTGCCAATTCTAAGACTAATCCAGCTCATGAGGAAACAGGAAGTTATGAGATAAACATATTGCTGGAATGAACTTTATTTCCAGCGGCTGACACTCCGATAAACCTAATGAAAGAAGGGTGTTAACACGGCTCATCAAACATCCTTCGTTTCTGTCAAAATTCGATAAATGCTTTTACACATATATCATTACCTTTGTTATCCTTTATCTTTTCCTTATGGGGCTGCTCGTGTGAAAAAATTTGGTAATTAAAGGAAGGAGAATGGAACAAGAATTCGAAAAAATGAGACTTGGATTTGAAATTGCCCCCTTTTAAAGGATGAAGGAGGACGTGTGTGGGATAAGATAAAAAAAAAGGTATAGGTAATGGCATAGCTAAGGGAATCGATCTCCCTACCTCCAATGTCAAGAGTGGCATAAAAGGAGTATTCAATTATTGAGCAGCTATTCAATAGTAAAGTTACCACTCAATTATTAAAAAAAGGATTTCAAGAACTAATCATCAGTATTTTAGTCTAAATTTATTATTTAATTTATAATTAAGTTTAATTTACAAAACTATAACTTATAATCTACAAGATATTGACGAATCCCACTGAAAACTATTTTGTCAAGACTTTTGTATCTTAGTAATTTAATAAGTCTGTTTAGATCTTTGCAAAAAGAAAAACCAAAAAAAACTAAAATTTAGTATCTTAAAAAGTTTATTTAAGTAACTTTTTTGACTTTATGATGTTTTTTTTTTACAAATTCTAAAAAAGTAAAGCGAAAACTTAACAAAAGTATCTAAACCCCTTTACCGAAAAAAGATCGGGTTTTAACAAGCAATGCTTCTGGCTGCTATTATTAGAAAAGTTTTATGAATTTTAGAAAGTAAAGAACCAATAGAACATTTTAACACTGAAGTTTCGAAAGCTGCAAAAAGTAGAATTGCTTCGACTTGTCAATAACAAAATTACTTCCGTGTCATAAAAAAATAGAAGCTATATTAGGATAGAAAAAAGTAAACATTTGTTTAAGGATTGCATCTCAAGTTCTTGCATTGTTCCAGGATATTCCTGGTTCCGCTAGAAATTCTTTTTTTTGCTAATATTTGCGCTCATTTGTGAGATTATACAGAGTCTGCTGGAACAGTTTTTTTAAGGTTTAATTATATTCGAGAAAGGTCGATACTTTACCCTAAATAAACCATTTCTTGTTGTTTTGCAACCATAAACCTTGAAACAGTTCCTGTAAAATTGCCGTTAAGGTTTTTCAAGGGACAACCTAACGCTTTTTCCAGGTCGCCAGCGCAAAGTGGGCGGAAGTATAATGGACTTGACATGGAATGTATCATAGGTGATGGAGAGAGGTGCAGCATGGTCGAAATCTACCGCTCGTAACTAAACAACTGGTGAGTCAAGGCGTACACCCGGCGGTGGACAATGAGTGACCCCTCTTGGTTTTGCCGTGATCTCACCAATTCGTTTTTTGTCTTTAAATAAAATTTGTTCTCTGATCCTGAAAGTTATAGAAAAATCAAACACTTCGTGGTAACAAACTGTAAGTAAGGAGCAACCCGGCTCATTAGTAACCGAAACTCTAAAAGCCGGAATTTTGATACCAATAGATACATCAATAGAATCAGATTTTCATGCTGATTTCAAATATATAAGTTTCAATAAGTTTAGTATTAACCATCAAAATTACACGCCTGAGAAAATTTGCCTTGTTTTCGAAAAAAGGAGGAATTAACCCCTAAAAGTCATAGAACTTCAGCGAAAATCACACCATCAGATTCAGCGTATCAGAGAACTCTACTATAGAAGTTTCAAACTCCTATCTGCAAAAATGTGGAATTTTGTATTTTTGCCACGAGAAAGATCACGGATACGTGTTTATTTATTTATTTTTGTTAATCAGGTGTAATCGTATTGATCCAGCAGTCTTAGAATGTCGTGAGAGGTCTCATTCGAACGGAAATCGAAAGTTCTAGTACCCTTTTCAGGTGACCAAAAAAATTGGAGTGTAACTTGGCCCCCTCCCACGCTCATTGTTTTCCAAAAGTCACCCATTCAAAATTTTGAGATAGCCATTTTGTTCAGCATAGTCGAAAATCTAATAAACATGTATTTGAGGATGAATTAACCCCAACAGTTCCCGGGGGAAGGGCTCTAAGTTATGAACTTTGCCCATTGTTTACATATAGTATTGGTTAAAGGGAAGTATAAAGACATTTCAGGAGGGATTTTTTTTTTCTGGTGGGGGTCTCGAAGGAGGAAGGTTACGGGGGAGGATGTCTCCCCCGTAAGACATCCAAGATGTCTTACGGCAATGTCTGTGCTTGAACATTGGTTTTGTAATGACTAAATCACTGTCTCTGCAGAATTCGATAAGGCGTTCTCCTCTTCTGTTCATTTTTCCATGTCCAAATTTGCCCATTACATCTCCGTGTCCTGTGTGGTTGTTTCAAACGATGGCATTGAAGTCACCAATGACAAAGATTATGTCCTTTTTGGGGACAGAATCAACTAGACTTTGAAGCTGGATATAGAAGTTTTCAGACTCTTCGTCGTCTCTGCTGGAATTCGGAGCGTATACTTGGATAATTGTGAGGTTGGTGAGTGAACCTTTCAGGCAGATCATGATAATCCGTTCCGTGAGGGGGGTTACGGATATTAAGGATTTTCTGGCTTTATTAGACAGTAGGAACCCTAGACCTTGTCGATGTTTCCCATCATTACGTACCGAAAGTAGAAGGGTGACATCTTCAGGTTTCTCTTCACCAGTGCTTGGAAGATGGGTTTCGACGAAACCAATAACGTCCCAGCTGTACCGTTTTATCTCTCTTAGGAGTAGGTCTATTTTTCCTTGTTTAGCGAGGGTTCTAGTGTTGAGGGTACCTATTGACATAGTTATTTTTGGAGAAACAATAGCCTCCAGGGTTGGAGTTGTCAACGTAGATATATTCGCGCGATTCAAGGTCGTCGAGTCGTCGGCTGCCCCGGACGCGGTAGCTCTTAACGCATTATCGTCGGTTACCCCGGACGTGGTAGCATTGGTTCTCATATTTGATCTCTTATTCATGTTCATCATTAAAGTTAAAGAAGGGGTTTCTAAGCTGGCTTCGGGATAGCGGCAAGCCACTCCTCTCTGTCCCTAGCAGGGGCCAACTGTATCTATTACCGATAGTGCTCCCTTTTGGTGTCCTGCAACACCAGCAATTTAACCCATTGCTGGGGGAAGGTTTGTGACTGACGGGACGTATCCAAACGCTGATGGGCCCTGCCCAGTGCACATCAGAGGGGTCATCCTTCTCCGTCTGAATTTATGGCCCCCAGGTGAGGGTGCTCCAGCTATGTTTCAAGACCCCCAGAGACTGGGTCCCCCCTTAGTCCACCCCTCACTACCCATGAGGTACCCTACATATATGTAGGGCGTTCCCCTATCCACCACCTGGGGACGCGCTGAGTGGCCTGAGGGAGTCCCCTACTGAGAAGTGTTACTCAGTAGGTACTGAAAATCAGAACTGCATTAATTAAAAAACGTTCGAAAATTATATAAAAAAAACAAGTTTTTTTTAACTGAAAGTAAGGAGTGTCATTAAAATTTAGAACGAACAGAAATTATTCCGTATATGAAAGGGGCTGTCCCCTCCTCAACACCTCGTTCTTTACGCTAAAGTTTGACTCTTTTCACACAACTTTATTTCTTAAAACAATAAAAACCTTAGCGTAAAGAGCGAGGCGTTGAGGAGGGGACAGCCCCTTTCATATACGAAATAATTTCTGTTCCTTTTAAGTTTTAATGTCACTCCTTACTTTCAGTAAAAAAAAAACTTGTTTTTTTTTTACTTAATTTATTAAAATAGCGGTATGTAGCTATATTTTTTTTCCTAAGGAGGAGGGTAAATGGCAGGCAAGAATGAAGGAGTTCCATGAAAAATATGATAACCGTGAATGCCCCCCCCCCAAAAAAAAATTTCTTTTTTGCAAACTTTTCTTAGTGGTGTATCCATTAAATTCTCTCCAGAAGGAATCAAAAGACGGGTCTTCCGGTGGATGCTTTTTAGGAGACCGTTGAAAACGGAAGTGCATTGTGTGACAAAACTGTTCTTCAAGCACTCAGGTTGGGTAACCCCATTTTGTATGTAGCCCACCTGTACTGTTTTACGCGTTTGAGCCCGCTTAAGAGAGTATAGTAACATTGGATAGAAACCACCCATTGGTACACATGAATTTTTTATTCCTAGGCTGTAGTGGTCTCTGATTTGGTCTACCGCTCGATATTAAGGACCTTTTCCAAATTGTTAAGAGAAGCGTCAATAGCGTCAAAAGTCATCACAAAAAGTGGGCATCCATATTTGGTAGTCCATTGTAAGACTTGCAGAGGTTTTAACTGGACGGTTATTAGGTCATCGAATGGTCAATCTCACCACTCTTTTTTTGTACAAAAGAACTATATCGTTTCAAGATGCAAGGCCGAGCCCATTAACTTTTAAAGATACTTACCTTGAAAAATCAAGTCAGGTTGTTGTGGCAGAGCCTTCCACCTGATGACTCACAACTCCCTTGCCTGATGACTCACAACTCCCTGGATGGGCTAAAACTTACATTTAGGCCATACACTACTTTTCTATCTCAAGATGAGAGAAAAGAAGGACTAGGTTTGAATTTTTCGTTTATTGACTGCTGCAGGGGCCGTGATGCCGTTAGAAATACTTTAAAGAGGGCAGGCAAGATTACTATCTTTTTCGTCAGTACAATACAGAAAAGCGCAGGTCTCTGGACAGAACACTGACCCTAGATGTTAAATGATATTGTTGGGAGGTAGCCCATAGGAAGAAAGCCATAGAGTACGATTTCTTTAAGAAATTTCTCATTAATCATTAACAGACGACCATGAATTCTATGGGTGTTGAGTGTTTTAAACTAATAAATTATGCGGGCTTTTCGAGTACAGGTTCATATTCAGTGTGAAATACCTTTTTGCAAGTCCATCCAAAGGTTCTTTTGAAGGGGGAATTCAGCTTTTGAAAGAAAAACTCAACAACGTCAGGGAATTTTTTTCATTGCTACTGTATTCTATGGCACGTATTTTAGCATAGTTTATGTAGTTTTCGTCTTCAAAATTGTCTTCCTCTTTGAACTTTTTTTTTAGAATATTTTAAGATACCCCATGGAAACTATTTTTAATATAATTCATTTTAGCTCTTATGATCAAAAACAAACTATCTCGAAAGGGACGTGCTGCTCTTACATGGAGAAATGCAGCCCTTCTTTGCAGATTTTTGACAATTAGAGATGATTAGCTATAGTTAAATTATTGTTAAATAGTTCAATGATCTTATTATTAGTTTAGATTATCATTAGGGTAACCAACCCCACTCAAGTTCTCACTCTTTCGCTAAGTTATATCATTTGAGCCCCCCTTTGTAAATATTTGACAGTTAGAGATGATTAGTTAAAGTTAAATTATTGTTAAATAACTAAATAACTTAATTAATAATTAAAAACAAAAAAAGATTAGCAGCCCCCATGCAACTTCTTGCTCTTTACGCTAAGGCTTAACAATTTAGTCTTTTTTTGTAGATGCAGAGTAGATAAGCTAAAGTTCAATTATTGTTAAATAACTAAATAACTTAATTAATAATTAAAAACAAAAAAAAAGATTAGCAGCCCCATGCAACTTCTTGCTCTTTACGCTAAGGCTTAACGATTTAGTCTTTTTTTGTAGATGCTTGACAGTTAGAGTAGATAAGCTAAAGTTAAATTATTGTTAAATAACTAAATAACTTAATTAATAATTAAAAAAAAAATATTAGCAACCCTCATGCAACTTCTTGCTCTTTACGCTAAGGCATAACAACTTAGTCTTTTTTTGTAGATGCTTGACAGTTAGAGTAGATAAGTTAAAGTTAAATTATTGTTAAATCATTCAATAACATGATTAATAGTTAAAAAAAAGTTAACTTCCTCATTCAAGTTCTCGCTCTTTACACTAAGGCTTAAAATGTGTATACAAAGCTTTTTGAATAAAATGGTTCTTTTGGGTGTACTTACTTCACAACAACAAAACGAGGGTTGTCATAAATATTAGGGGAAATATTCTGAGTTTGTTATTGAGAAGTTCAATTATTCTGAATCTACTTACGCCAGGTACTAACTTGAAGAAAGAAAGGAATAAGAGTCAATCAAAAGAGACTCCTTAGCCTTTTCTAAGGTGAAGTCGAATGGTTGTCTAAGCCAATTGTTTCCAGGTTTAAAGAATTGTGCACTCCGTCACCTAAGAAGTACGCTCTTATAGTCACTTAAATAAGACGCTAGAACTTTTAACTTGCGTCCAAACGAGCCCTCGCCTGGTCTTCTAGGGCCATTGGTTCGATACGATCACCCTTGGAAAAAAATACACATTTGCGATCTTTCTTCTAGCGAAAACCACAAAATTCGACATTTTTTTAAAGCGGGAACTTGAAACCTCTACAGTAACATTCTCTGATATGCTGAATCTGATAGTGTGGTTTTCATTAAGATCAATTGACTTCTAAGCGTGGTTTTCGCTACGGTCAGTTCCTAAATTACTAGATTTATACCCAAATTGGCGGGCTACACAGCGATTTTCGGTGCTACAGTCTAAAAACTGACTGTAATAGTGCTAAATAGCACGTTTGTGCTACAGGTGGCAACCCGGCTTTTGGGGTTCTGCACCCCCTTTTTCAAAAATCAGGCAAATTTTGTCCGACTCGTATTTTTTGATGATAAAACTAAACTTAATGAATTTTATACTTACGCCAGCATATGTAGTGTAACGACCTGTTCTTTTTCTTATTTTTACACAATTATAGAAACTTCTTTGTTTTCCGATATTTCTTTATCTGATTCTTACCATCGCTTTAGAAAACTAATTTGGAAGTTGAGGCCGGAGGCGAGTGCCAACAACATATAACCAAATACATTAGCCTCTACGGACATAGAAATAATTGGTACTGTGTTGAATGGGAAAGACTGATTCTGAAAGCCGTATGGCCCTAAGCCAGGTACCCATGTTATTGATAGGAAAATATATCGAATTTCTTACTATTATCAATCGTAAATGGTTCTTCCAGAAAGGAAACAAATCATTACGTGCGTCCTGCATTCGGTGACCATTGACAGTAGTAAGCGTTTTTCAGAGAGTGATCTTTCTAAAAGAGAAAAAAAGACTTCTTTGTCCTTCTCAAGTCGTTAATCCAAAACTACATCTAAAATTAAAAATAATTTGCATCTTTATTGCAGCATTAAATTACACCCGTTTTGAAAGATATTATTTAATATATATCTTTATTTAAATATTAATAGAAGTTAAGTTGTTAATAGAAGTTATTTAAATATTAATATAAGTTTATTAATATAAAACATCTTTATTTAAATTTGAGTCATTCACACCGGGCCACTCGTCATATCTGTGCTTACCCTGTTTTTTTTTTTTTTTTTCTGGAAGAAAAAGTAGGTAGGGCTCAGACAGTTTTGAGGAAGGTTCAACTATGGAAAAGGACTTAAGCCATTTTGCCTCATAAAAACTAAAAAATACGTATTTACTTGCGCTTTTTCAAATTTTTGGTTAAGGGATAGAACCTTTAGTCCTTCAGGAATTCATCAAAATGAATTTATATGATTTATGTCATCGTTCATTTCTTTGGACCTGTTTAATAGACCTGTCGATCTTTTAAGTAGACCTGTGTTGTATTATTCTGTGGACCTGTTAAGTAGACCTGTTATATACACCCCTAAGTACGCCTGGAACAGAGGCGGTAAAAAGGGTCCCGTGATACATTTACAACTCTGTATTTTGTGTAAGCAATGTCCCTTGTGCAGCACATAATTTTTTTTTCAGTCTAAATAATTATAGCTCATTTAAACTTTTCGTCTTCTGAATACAAAAATTGTCCAATCTTAAAACAAAATAAAAAGATATAATTTTTCAGGCAAACAGTTAAAATTTTTATAATGTTTTTTTTAAGGTCATAATAAGCGACATAATGAGTCTAAAGTAGTTTCGGCGTTATTTGACACGAGGTCAAAACAGTTAATTCAAATAGACTGAAAAAAGGAAACTTAGTAAGGCGTAAAAAAGGAGTATTGGAGGCTGTTTTATTGTAAGACCCACTCAGCACAAAAAAAGGCTAGCTCTGTATAATAAATATAGGCACATGTCGAAGCTAAAAGACTCTGTAGAATTTGAAAGTCACAAGGGTTCTATAGAAAAGGGCCCTATGTAGACAGACCAATATTGTCTCTTTAAAAACTTTCCCTTGAACTGTGCTCATGAACCCCTGGAAAAACTAAAATTGTGGCGACATTTTCTTTAGTTATACCCACTCCCTCCATGGGACACATCCCTTGATAACCCTCCACCTCAAGGGTAAGACTTGTAAATTATACAAAATATAAATAATTTGTACAATGTGTACTAATTGTGATATCTGTTTAAAAAAAAGCATTCTTAAACAAGTGTCAGGCCTGGTCTCCCATTATTATTCCTTTATTTTACCCAGTTATGGAGACTTAGGGGCTTAGTCCAATGGACTGGAGTCTAAAACTAGAAATTGCTGCAAAATTTCAAAAATAAACTATCTGATGCTATCCAGTTTTGAGAAGTGTTGAATTAATTTACTTTTCACCGTAGAAATCAAAGGAATAAACAAACATATTCAGTCGTCCCCTTATCTCAGGTATGGGCAGTACAATTTTGTAAGCAGAACATGCTCAAACGGGAACTACCGCTCCATGAAACTTTCTAAAAATCTTGCATTTTGCATTTTGGATTTCAATTTTTTTATATTTCGTGAAAATTACATTATTATACAAAGTGTACATAATTTATTTACTTAATTTTTTTGTATTTTTTTTTAACTTCGGGAGTTTTTGCAAGCGTATCTCAGGATATTGTTAAATTCTCAAATGGCGGCGTTGGCCTTAATTTAATATTAAATAAAAGAAACAAGTTCTTCCACTGAAAGTAAAGAGCAACATAAAAAATTAAAACGAATAGAAATTATTACGTATATGAAGGGGGTTGCCGCATCCTCAACACTTCGCCCTTTGCGCTAAAGTTTTTTAGTACCTTTGAAACCGCTCCATACAGCAGCACGGTGCTGACTGACGCATTGTAAATGCGTATTTTGGTAAAGCGGCTTATGTTTGGCTTTCACCAGATGCTGCTCAGCCTCCCAAGAAGAGCCGACGCTTTGGCTATTTGAGATGTAAGCTCTTTTGTGATCAAGCCATTAATTGACAGAATAGATCCCAGGAAGGTGAAGTCATCAGCCCCACATACTCGGTTGCTTCCGATGTTGACTTCTTTTACGGTAGAACAGGAGGTGGGGGACTCAAGGAGCATAATTTTGGATTTCTGCAAGTTGATCTTCAGTCCAACTGTCGAGGCTTCTTCTGATAGCACCTGGAGAGCTTTGGTGACCTTTTCGCCAGTGTCCGCAACTAGTGCTATGTCGTCGACATCAGCATCAGAGCATCAGAGAGCAGTCTCCGAACCGATGACCAAACTGAAGGCGATTCGTCGTGCTGGTCTTAACTTGGTCTGTAATCCAGTTGAAAAGGTCGGGAGCGGCATTTCTGGTTTAGGCCCGTAGTTCTCAGTATCACCAAAGTGAACGGCGATCAACAGAATCAAAGACATGCTTGTACGAATGCCATGTACGCTTTTCGGTGGAACTCTCGTGTCTTCTCGGTCAACTGGCGCAGAGTGAAAATTTGCTCCGTCGTCAACCTGCCGGGTATGAACTCGGTTTGCTCGACTCTTTCCTTTCTACGCAAAAAGGTGGAGCATCTGTGCAGAAGTAATATGGCGAAGAGTTAACCAGGAACGGAGAGAAGTGTGATCCCACGATAGTTGGAGCAGATTTGACGGCTGCCCTTGTATTTTCAGAGCAGCAATATGATGCCTGCATACCATTCGTTCTGTATGCTTTCCTTCGTCCATACAGCTGAGAATATTATCTGGAGCCACATAATCATCTCTGCACCCCCGTACTTTAGGATCTCTGCAGAAATCCTACAAACGCCAGAGGATGAATTGTTATTTAACCGTTCTACAGCATTTCGAATATCAAAGGTGGTAAACAGTTGCGATACGAGGTTGGAAAGTTCAGATACAAGACGAGGTTTGTATGACCACGATATGACCGGATATGTGTATTGCAGAGCTGGAGGAGTCCTTGTCCGTTATTATTCAGTGGATTCGGAGTCACAGGGCCGACAACATTTATCCACAAGCCCTCCGTGTGATTTACCGTCGCGTTAAGGTCTCCCAGTAGAGTGATAGTGTCATGGGGTTGGACTCTAGGCAGGGTCGCTTAGAACTCTGCATAGAACTGATCCTTCATTTCACATAGCATACGAAAATTGTCCATATTCCATGCTTGTGCTGGAGCTGAGTCATCAGTATTCTATCTGATATTTATTTATAGAAGGGAAGGTATTTCTTGCCTCTGGCGTTCAGCATGAGGCCTACACCATTTGTCTTGCTTTTTGGGTCACCAGACCCGATCAGGTGCTATCCTTCACTAATACCTTCGGACTCTCTTCCGACAAGGCGGGTTTTCGTAAGCCCAACCACAGCTACATTTAAGTGTTTTAGCTTGAAGGCAAGCATTGATTTAGCTCCAGGAAAGTTGAGTGTGAGTACATTCCAGGTGGCGAGGCGTATTCCACCTTGGTCAAGAAGGTTCATTCGATGGCATGAAATCGGTCCAGGGACATACTGGGGTCGTGGAAGGTAAAAGAGGGGTAGGTCATCCAAAACAGTATAATCTTTTTCGTTGCAGTAAAATTTTCGGGTGGAATGTTGCAGGCCCAACCGACCCTAGGCCTAAGATCTAATTAGAGCTAGGATTTGCCAAGATACTGAGAGTCCCTGGGGTTGGTTCTACCCACTCCATCAGGTTGATTCTGCCCATTGACATGGAGCATTTAGTTAGGAGAAACCCCATATCCAGAGGCATGTTTTCAGCAGAAAACGTCTGCCTCATTCCGGACGAACTCCATCCGCCTCCCACAGAAATATCCTCTAGACAATAGTAGGGAGCGACGTTATATTTACCTTACTGCTATATTCCTTTGATAGGGAGTACGTAGTCCCTGAGTCCCGAGTTCAAGCTCACGAGGGAAAACCCAGAAATGTTTTTCTCAATAGAGGGGAGACCTTGGGGAAAACATTAGTTACAAAACATGTTTGTGGACAATTTAAGATTTTGGGAAAACCTAACTAGTTTCTCAACAAGGGAAGACCTTGGAGAAAAACCTAGTTACTTAACCGATTTGCCAACATGATTTGCAGAAACCCCTTGTTGTTATTATTGATTTTAGAATTGGAGGACAGATAGTGGAAAAACCCCATAGCCTTGGAAACTACTCTATATAAAGTGGGAAAGAGTTAGTTAGTATCACAGTTTTGAATTGGATTTTGTTCGATACTATTATTGTTAATAGTATTTTGTTTTCTTTGGAATATTAAAAAAATCAGTAATTTCACTGTATTAAACACTAAGAGATAGGAGGAAGAGAATAGTGATGAAGTGAAAATAAGAGCTGCAAATGTTGCAGTAGAGATAGCACCAGGGAGCAGATTAACTTTCGATTGGGATGAGATGTTCAGCAGATACGTAATATCTCTGAGTCGATTCAAGATGAATGAACAGTTATGTTTTGCGGCCAAAGTGAATATAATGAATATATCTACCTTACAAGCATGTTTGAATGCAATTGTTGAGCACATAGAGAAAAATTGACTGAGTCATTTACTGAAAACGGCATAAAATAGTGTTATATATATATATATATATATATATATATATATATATATATATATATATATATATATATATATATATATATATATATATATATATATATATATATATATATATATATATATATATATATGTGATTCTTGGCGTCCAGGCATGGACTATGGATTTTGATTATATGATAGGTTTTTAACATGATTACAGCAATAGTTGCAGCAAAGAACGTTAGATGAGCAAAGAGCGTTTGCTGCAACTTGAATAGTTGCAGCAAAGAACAAACATATATATATATATATATACAGTATAAATGAATTTTACAGTATAAATGAAAAATGTATCATTGACTACACAAAGAGATACAATAAGAATGAAACTACATTGTATTGCAGTAAATGTGATCCTGATTTTTCCCTACTTGATCAATTCAAAGTAAATGTAAATGGTCTACTACCACTAGTTGCCGTTTACAATAATGATCATCTACATGTAGAAGAAGAAGAAGAAATCTAAAGAAAACAAAAAAAGACATTTTTCTTGTATACATACATGTTTTATTAATAAACAAACTTACATACATTTTAAAACACTTTACTCGTAGGACACTGAAATCAATATTATAGAAATGGGAGATAATATTTTCCGCTATGAAATAATTCAGACAAGAATTGTCCTCATAAATACTCATAAACCGCTTGTAGGTATAACCACGACATCGGAAAACAAAATACAATAGTGCATGAAAGCCACAGCTTTTAGTCGTCAAATCTTGCACTCTATTCTGGTTTTGAACAATAGATTTCTTCTTGCTTTCAATATAGGTTTTAATATGGTGAACATAGAATGTATATGGGAATCCGAGAGGATTGACAAATTCTATAGTCTTCGCTGTTTGAAAGATTCACAACCAGTGACCAGTATTTCTTATATTCGACGGATTACTATTAACAATGATAATGGTATGAGTATCACCTTGAATTTTGTCAAAAAAATCCGAGGGTAGACAATAGGATTTGTATTTGGACATGAATGGATCCAAGTTAAATACATCAATTATTTGATTCGTGTTCATGGTGCCAAGTCTATTAGAACAGTACCATCGGCAGTGATCTCTCAATAGGTTTCAAATTGACATAGTGATATCAACGTAACTCTTTCAGGCAAGGCATCGGCGAATGTGCACTCAAAACGTGCACTCCCAGTTCTAACAACAGTGAAATCTTGAGTGCCAGACAAGTCTAAAACAATTACACCATGAGTTTTTGAAAACATTGAATCAGTTATTTCATTTTCAAATAGTTGTGAATCATGATCCAGTGATTGCATAGTCAATTCGTACGGAGTTCTGTAGAATTTGTTATCAAATGATAAATAGTACAGAGGAACTCCATTCACTTTGCACATAAGACTGGACAAGCCAAAAAAATTAAAATCATGGAGGGATTTGGTCCAGGACCCAACGGCACTAGCACTCTTCACAAAGGCTAAAGCGAGTTTCGTTGGGATTTCCCCACTGATAAATGATGAATCAGTATAACCACGAAAACCTGTTGCAATGTGACTTTGATTGGTAACTGTATGAGGAACGAGTAGTTTGATATTGTTACCGTTGGCTATCAGTTATTCCACTGCCAATACAAGAGAGCTCATGACCTGTTGTTTTCGCACATGAAGTACTGCTGAAATGAGATTGACAGTTGCATCAGGTGCTGCAGCAATTGCTTTTCTCAAGATGAAATTACCTGGAGCAAGTTGTAACTTTATGTCAATCTTAGCGTTGGGTGGCAACCGTTAGGAAATATTAAATATTTCATGATTTAGTTTACCAAGCAAATGATACTCCTTGGTCACTGCTGTAATCAGCTCACCATCAGTGTCGACATTCCATCTATATTCGTAACCCATTGCCTGACCTCTCAATTCCTTGTATGATTTTGGAGGAGGAGTAAACAGGTGACGTCACGCTTTAAGCTGATTAAACTTATTTGATTGGGATTTATTTCCCGTTCTCGTCGCTTCATTGGAATGTGAGGTTTATCTTTTCCTTACAAACTGTTCCTATTGTTTTCGGAAAATCTAGGTAATGTTCAAAAGCAAATCTACAAAAATATTTTGTTTTGTTTCAATTAGAATGTCAATAAATTGAGTGAATGCATTGGGACCACAATGTAAAAGCATCATACAATAACCCAAATCTGGAGAGTCCTGTTTCATAATGTCATCAACCATTCTTTGACTGAAGATTCTACTCTGCACTGACAGTTGCTTAAACTGATCATTTAGATTTAAACATTTTTCCTAAGCGACAAGATTCTGCATGATTGTTTATTTCTCAAATACATTCATTTTTCTTTTTACTCTTGATGTTTACGCTGCTCGTTACAAACTAACTAACAAATATTGAAGAAAGAAGATACTTTGTTTCAAATACTCTCTCGCATCACCTATTGGTAATCCTGGAAAGAGTAAACAACTATCCAAAATGTTTAACTACAAAAAAAAAGAAAAAAAATTATCAATATTTTTATTCAACAAATTTATATTTATATGTATATAACACAATCTTTTGCCTTTTTCAGTAAATGACTCAGTCAATTTTTCTCTATATGCTCAACAATTAAAATATAACAAAGTAGATACATTCATTATATTCAATTTGGCCGCAAAACATAACTGTTCATCCATATTGAATCGAATCAGAGATATTACGTATCTACTGAACATCTCATCCCATTCGAAAGTTAATCTGCTCCTTGGTGCTATCTCAACTGCAACATTTACAGCTCTTATTTTCACTTCATCACTATTCTCTTCCTCCTTTCTCTTAATGTTCAATGCGGTGAAATTACTCATTTTTTTAATATTCCAAAGAAAATAAAATACTATTCACAATAATACTATCGAACAAAATCCAATTCAGAACTGTGATACTAACTAACTCTTTCCCACTATATATAGAGTATTTTCCAAGGCTATGGGGTTTTTCTCTATCTGTCCTCCAATTCTAAAATCAATAATAACAATAAGGGTATTCCCTAAATCATGTTGACAATTCAGTTAAGTAACTAGGTTTTTCCTCAAGGTCTTCCCTTGTTGAGAAACTAGTTAGGTTTTCCCAAAATCTCATATTGTCCACAAACATGATATGTAACTAAGGTTTTTCCCAAGCTCTCCCCTCTATTATCAAAAATATTTATGGGATATCCCGCGTTACCTTGAACTCGGGACTCAGGGACTACGTACTCCCTATTAAATGCATATAGCAGTAAGGTAAATATAACGTCGCTCCCTACTGACAATTCAATACCGGTGAAGATTTACCTCGGACAATTACCCTTAACATCTCCAAAATTGAAACGGAAAAGATAAAGCAAGACATATAAAAAGAATTTTGTATAGGTATTATCGCAAATTCCCCCACTGTAAATTTCTCCTGAAAATTTTACCCCCTGAAAAATTCCTTCTCCATGGGAAGCCCCTCTGTGGAAACCCCCCCCCTCCCCTGAGTAAGAAATTTGTCCCCACCCCCCACCACTCTAAAATGTAGGCATACCCAATAACATATAATATGCGTATCCAATGGGCAAATTTTATAACTTAAAGACCTTTTCCCTGGAGCTGTGTGGGGTTAAGGTATATCCCAAGGCATAGTTACTGGACCTTTCAACTACGAAGAAAAAATGGCTAAGCTTCCAAATACGTCACCCCTTCCACCACCTTCTGTCCAAATACAAATCCCAAATTATATATTGGGCTATATATATATATATATATATATATATATATATATATATATATATATATATATATATATATATATATATATATATATATATATATATATATATATATATATATATATATATATATGTATGTGTGTCCTATCTATTCTGTCGCTTCTCTTTGCCTTGCTTCGCACTAATCTGAAAAAAACTAACGAAGAAACTAGAAAAAAAACTAAGAAAAAAACTAACGTGTAATACACAAGTACTAAAATTTCTTCTCCCTATGGAAAAAACTCAAACAAATTCTAAAATTTGGAAAGCCTTATTTTCCACGGGGGGGGGGGGTATTTTCCATGGGAGTATTTTCCACGGGGATGCTTTCCAGGGGAGATTTTACCCCGAGGAGAGGTAAACTACGGCCACCTTTTTGACAACCTGCATGCAGGTGAAAATTTTCTGGAAATATTGAACGCTATATTCAACAAAATCAAAGTCCACTATACGCATGTCAGTTGTCAAGAGAACGTGTAAGCAATAGCTTGGGAGTGACTCATGGTATTAATTTGAAACACTTAGGATATGTTGAGGGGGATACTGAAAAGTGATCAGAGAGTAAACCAGCCCCCAATTCTCACCCTTTTTCTATTCACCTCCTTCCTCCTGAACACCATTCAAAATTTTGGGATAGTCACAGGACTGTAGAGGGGGGTGGTGGATAGTAACCGGTTTGAACCTACCCCCCCCCCCCCCAAAAAAAAAATTTTTTTTGACCGAGTCGAAAATTATTCTAAAAAATACCTGTGAAGACAAAACCTTACCAGAAAAAAATATGCTCCCACACTAATCCTATTGCATTTTGTAGGTAAACGGTTGTGCAATCGCTTACGCAATTACTAATTGCGTTCTTAATTTACTATTCCACTGATCCTAATTTACAAATCAAAGTCAGATGAACATGGGGTTACCTAATAGCCAAATAGGTAACTGTTGGGGTCCCACCCCTGTTTCTTTTCCTTTCAGATAGATGACCTGTTTTAGCTCCGTAATTACATTTGCGTAGATTTGCCTATAGTATAATTTTCAATGACAATTTAAAAGTCTCGTTGCTAAACTATAATTGTTTTGCAATAAGTAAGCTTTGAACTAAATTCTATTTTGGACTTCCTGGTTTGAGTCATTGAATAATACAGCTAAGAAAGTAGAAGGGGGGTTTTGAATGGGGATTGAGAGGATTTGAATGGAGATTGAGAGGATTGGCTGGGCCAAGCAAAGGTCCACCCCTATGAACAGTTGCTGTAAAGAATATTATTTCTGAGTTAGTCTGCATTTAGACCCCGTTCGGGGAAGCATATTTTTTGGTTGTTATATTTGACCGTTTGGAAGAATACAAGTAAGGTATTTTCTACAAACTGTGTACTAGTTTTCCCGGAACCCAGGCAGGGTAGGAGTAGAGTTACGAGATACCGTCATTATTATATTGACAGGGGGGCTTGTTACCTCCAAGGAGAGAGTTAGACATTTCTAGTGGTAACCCAAGGCGGGTACACACTGCTTTAGAAAGTGGCAATTTAACCACTCGATCGCGTTATCATACCCTGGGAAAGGGTATACTGTAAATAGGGTAGTACCAAACCTGATATTTGCAGAATCGGTGTGGTAGACACGGGCATCACATTGTAATTTGGGGCCGGGGCTTTCCCCTCCAATAAGTGGTGACACCCGTATATTACGACGCCAATACTGGTGGCGTTGTAGCTTACCACTATAACACTGGTGGCATCGTGGCCTACCGGTATAATATTGGTTACTATCAACCCGAACATTGGTGGCAGCAAGAAAAGGTCCTATAAGTAAACCAGATAGTAAAAGAATTCCACTTTTTCGAAGAGACAACTTAATTTAGCCGACAGAATAGCCTATTGTGATTACATATAAAGAAAAAAAATACATAATCAACTAATAGAATTCTGAAAATTTAATATGGGCTGTGCTTTGTTAGATCATAATAGAAAAATTTACGAATCAATATATCGCGCTGCTAATTAGTGTGAAAAAAATATAAGGCTAATTGACACGCAGCAGTTTTTCGCGAGAAACAGGAAGTTACATGGATAAAAGAATTTTCATTTAGACTGAAGAGGTAATTTGAAGTTAACTGAATTTTGAAATAATGTCGGACAGAGATGAGATTAACTCAAGACCAAGAAGGACGAGTGAAGCATATAGAAAAAGTAGGAAAATAGAAAGAAAGGCTAATATGGAGACCTTTGAGAGTGAGCACCGAGAATATGAGGGAAAAATGCAGGCTGAGAAAGATGAAATTAAAAAGAATAGAAAACAGAACGAAAGGGCTAGAGTAGCCTATAAAGAAAGAAACAATACGGATAGAGAACGAGCAGATTCAGAAAATGAATTAAGAAGAAATAATGACAGACTGAATCAAAGTAGTCCGAGTAGAAGGAGCAGTGTTGAATCGAGATCCAGCAGGGGCTCATGAAAAAGTAGTCATGTAGATATGACGCAGTATATGTTAATTTTCATGAAAGAAAGAGAGAGAGATAGAAAAGAAAGAGAGAAAGAGAAGATAGTTAGAAAGTCGAGAGAAGAGGAAGAAAGAAAAGCCAGAGAGGCCCATAGAAAAAGTAGTGAAAGAAAGCACCTAGAGTATATGAAAAAATTACAGGATGAGTTAGATAAAATTGAAGAAGATAGACAAACCAATGAAATATATCACCAGGCTCGTATGGAAACCTTTACTAAAGCTTGTGATGCCCGTAAGGGAAGGTCAATGAGTGAGAGATTATCAGAGAATTATCAGACAGTAAATTCTGTAACGAGAAAATATGCAGGTTCGTTGAATACGAGGGGAGGTGAACCGGCCCATAAAACAAATTGGGAGGCTGCACCACCCTGTCGGAAAAACGAAATACTTGATACGCTTGTTCAAAATGTTGATAATCTACAAAAATGGGATGCGGAAGTAAACAGAACACATAATATTGAAAATAAGACGTGCAAAAATGATTCTTCGGGAAAATTTCCAGAAAATGGAAAAATTGAGAACACCTTTAACGAGCGCGAGACGCCGAAAAAAGTCTGCCAAAATGAAACACTGATTGTACCAGAGAGATAGGAGACGAAATTTATTGTACGCGTTTTTCCTCGCAAAGTTGGGGAAATTTTAGTACAATATGAAAAACCAAATGTCGGAGTTCAGTTCCCATTTGATAACGAAATATTTGTTTCTGCGGTAAAATTAAAGAGAACTAAAAGAGAGAAAAGAGATATTAAACGGAGCTACTATGAAGTAATGCAGTCAAAGATGATGGATACTAGAATCCAAATCAGATTTAACGATGATTTATTATTTTGCGCGAAGGATAAAATTGAGGAAAGTGAAAAAGAACAAATAAATCCAAAAAACAGACAAAATTTGGAGATTCAGCCTGAAGTGGCTGAAAATATAAAATGTTGGATGGGCTGTGCCTTGATAACATAAATAATAGGGAGAAAAGTAAAATGTTGGATGGGCTGTGGTTTGATAACATAAATAATAGGGGGGGAAAAGAGGTCCAAGACCCATGGGGAATAAAAAAAGATGGTTACAAAATAGAGATGAATGACCTACAACGGGTTGGGGGAAAGTTGGGGGATATTGAATATCGAATCGGATTGCAAAAACTTGGAAAGGAATTTGAGATTAGTATTATCAACTCAAAATATATGTCGATCCTTTATGAGGGGGAGGAATCCTTTGGGGAAGATCCCCTGCGGGAAGTCGCGAAAGATATCCCTTTTCTTCAATGCACAACTGGCGGACAAGTTGTGATCCCTTTACCGAGTTTTGCCTCTCTGATCTGGAGTCCTTGGGGGATACTCTCTCCCAGTCACTTCAAATTTCACCCAAACCTTTGTCCAGTAACCCTATTCATAGTTTTTACTCTTCATGGGAACCGACAATTATTTTCGGCAAATTTTATTCAGTGGGAGGTGTATCCAAATTTCATCTTCAATTAGCATCAATGTATATTCTTCATTTAATTACCCCAGGGGAGGAAACCCAGAAAAAAGACGATTCATGGTTCACTCAAAACTTTACATCATTCCTAGTACCCTTATCGTTTTCACAGGCCCTTGCATGTTCGGCCTTAGGTTATTTCAAATTATGCCAAGGGGCAATTTACTTTTTAATTGAGATGTGGGGTTGTTTCTACAGATGGAAACTAAGAGGCTAGTTCAGCCAATTTTTCATGATGGCTGGCATCATCAAATGTGCCAGAAACTGATTCTCTACTCCTCTCAAATGTAAATTCGTGAGAACGACAAAATTTTTGTTCTTGATTGTGCTGCACACAATCATTGTCCACGAATCTTGGGGACTTCAACTTTCAAAAACTATTGCGGATGCTATACGATCTAGACCATGGTGGTTCTATAGTAGAGATGTGTTGATGACGACCGATCCAGAGCAGAGCGGTTGAAGAAGTAGCACAGACACTGGTTGAAGAGAGAAGGCAAATGGATTTTGTAAAGTTGAAGTTATGTGTTTATGTTTGCAAGGGTGGACCAAGGTAGCGCATGGGTGGTTTATCTTACGGAGGGAGGTGTTGGGGATTCACCCCTGTTTTTTTCTTTTCAGTTAAATGACGTGTTTTCGTTCCGTAATTACATTTGCTTAGATTTACCTATAGTATAACTTTCAATGACAATTTAAAAGTCTCGTTGCTAAGCTATACTTGTTTTGCAATAAGTAAGCTTTGAACTAAATTCTATTTTGGACTTTCTGGTTTGAGTCATTGAATAATGACTCAAACCTTGTAGTCCGTAGGGACGTTGAAATCTGCCCTGACAAGGTCATCGACATTTTTGCAGGGAAGAAAAATCGTCACCTGGAGTTTTTTTTATAGATATTGGCTGTATTATTGGTTCGCTTTGCCCTTACTTTTAGCTAAAAAAAATAAAGAATATATAGACTACTTCTACTATTTGGCTTCTTTTTGCTTTAACTGTTTTTGCTGTCTCCAAAAAAAAACAAAAAAAAATAGTTTTTAGTTTACTGTATGTAAATACATATCTTGTTTGTTTTTGCGTTACTAAAAAAAAAAAAAAAAAAAAAAAAAAAAAAAAAAAAAAAAATGCCCCTTAAAGATACGAAAGTATGCCTAGTGGACGCTTCTTCGTTTGCAAGGGGTGGACCAATGGTCTCGAGCTATCTTAGTGCTGCTCGAAGCTGTTAGACAAAGTCCACGGGAAAAAATCGGGTAACCCCCCCCCCCCCCCGAACAAAAATTCTGGATACGGCCCTGGAAAGCCATTTTGTTCAGAACAGTCAAAAGATCCATAACTATACCTCCAGAATTGGCACAGCCCCTGGAACAAATGGTTTTAAGCTATGTATTTTACTTATTATTGACATACAGGATTGATTACAGGAAAAGGACGGAATATTCCTTTCTGGCTGTGTCCAAAAATGATAAGGGTATTAAAATGGTACTTCAGGGAATGTTGAGTAAGAGGTTTAAGTAAAGAAATGACGCTTAGTACATCGAGGTTATAAAAACGGCTTATCTGCAATATCTCAGGAACGACTAAGGGTATTAATTTCACTACTACTCTTATTGCTATGTGACTGCCAATACGACTATTTGTGACCACTATGGTATTTTTACTACTTGCGATTGCGACTGCTTTCGACTGTGACTACATTTGCTTGTGACTGTGAAAACTTGTGACTGAGACTGTGTTCAACATTAATATTTATACAAATATACCACCTTTAATACCCTATCATCAAGTAGGCCTAAATAGTTCAGCCTAGTTAATGAAAAGATTGGGAAAACATTCTATATTTTCTGTTTGCCAGGTTTGCTCAAGTCAAATCTTTTCCCCTGATAGGGAAGTGTCTTTTACTACCTAACATCTATCATTTCAATATAAGATTTTCTTGTTTTAAAACTAGTAAAAATGAATATGAATACACCCTCTACATCTGCAAATAGGACAGACGTGGAATTACTGAAAAACAAGAAAACATTGTAAACCAGAATTTTTTTCATTGAAAAGCATAATAGAAATAATCAAAAGGAAAACAAAACTTATTGTTTTTATAATAATATTTGTTCTGTAGCTAGATAGGTGAAATCAGTTTTAGCTTGGTCATTCAAATTAGTAGGGGGGGGGGGGAAGGATCAGCTCCATAAATAATTTAATTGTTTTAATTTTTACTTCCAATATTTAAATTAAAACTCCAATATAGCTCCGAATTCTCTTATTTGTAGTTTAGACGCCTCGTGGAAGCTAATAACGTGCAATCCTTGCGCGTTGGATTCATATACTATCCCATAAACGTTGAACTGCATCATGTACAATACCATGTTAACTTCTTGCTATTTTTGCTTTCATAAATATTTGTTTTAACCAGCTCCAAAAAAAATAATTGACATAAACGTGCTGAGGATTATTGCTGCTATTAGTCGTATTTCAAGTAACACCAGCACTTGATAAGATAGATATCACTTGTGTGGTATTTATCTCTGTATCAGCATGCTGTACGAAGTGTCTGCTGTAAGTAGGATAAAATGAATCCAAACAATATATATATATATATATATATATATATATATATATATATATATATATATATATATATATATATATATATATATATATATATATATATATATATATATATATATATATATATATATTATGTTTAAGAGGTAATTACTTGGCCAAAAAAAAAAAAAAAAAAAAAAAAAAAAAAAAAAAAAAAAAAAACTGTCGTCCTAATCCAGCAATTGAGACAAATGTGCACTTGAACGAGGCTCTCACCTTACACATCCATCCAACTACCTAGGATCAAACAGTATACCCAAACCATCAACCAAATAGAAAAGTCCAAATCCATGCAAAGTTGTCATCAATAAATGTAAGTCGTTGTAAAATTACCTGCAAAAGCACCTTAAATCTAGCAAAATATTTCCAAGTAAAACCTTCCATTTAGGGCTCATCAGAAGAATACCACCGGCCTTAACAGGTTTCGAGGCTTTACATTCTTTACCCAGCACGGTGGCGCCTCTACCATAAGATCTATATGGTAACCCTATGTCAGGTCAAACCTGTGAAATACATGTATACTAGTCAAGCTACTAAAAATTACATACAAAAAGTATTTCAATGTTTCCATAATCAAATCCCAGAGATCACTGAAAGAGACCATTCTGGAACAAATGAAGACATGTCCAGATGTAACTTTTATTGGTATCTGGAACCAATTACCAATTTAAAGATCCTCAAGCTTGTTTGAAACCCCTAGAACAACATTTTCTAGCATTGAATCAACATTTTCAGCATTGAATAGATTCAATGAGGAACTGATTGATGGATATGATTCCTTGTGGGGGAGATAAGTCATCTTAAGAGAAGAAATCCTTCTTTGATCTAACAATCTTTTTCTTTTTCTTTTTCTTCTTCTGCTTATCGGGCTTCCTTGTTTTATTCCTCAAAGTCCTTGCTGATGTCGTTTGCTTCCTGCCTGGGTGGAGACTGATGAGTGAATGACGTGAACGCATCCTTTTCAATCCCTCCCCATTTTGTCGAGATTTTAGTTGCTCACCAACGGCTCTTGCTGATGATCTAATGTTTTCCTTAAAACTCTCCCTAAACTTCGTGCCCGACCCTCCGTTCTGTAGTTTTGAGGCTGCAAAGTTTAATGCATCAAGTACAAGATATTGTCCGACAAGGGTTATTACACAATGGTAAAGCCCAGACAACCGCCTACCAAGACCATACCCAGACATCGTAGAACGACCCTTGCAGTAGTCCTATCCATTGTCTATTTGAATTAGTCTCAAAGCACCAAGATAGCAGTCAATATCGGGACAGACAAATAGAATTCTCCTATTGTTTATTTTAGGTGATTGTACTGCCGTTGACAATGGGTCGAAAATGACATATAATCACTGCTAAGCCTTTAGTTATTACTAGAGGATCACTCAATTCATTTCTTAGTGTTAACTGACAGAGTTGCAAATACGAAGTATTTACAGAAACATACTGAAGATGCTTTATATTATAGTGATGAACAAGTTCATGAGTTGTTTTTCGTTCAAGAACAATTAGGAGGCGGACTTTTGAGTTACCGACCGTCTACATTTTCACAAAGTATGCACAGATAAATGGGCAAGAGACCGAGGCAATACCAGGTGGATAATCATCAAAAATGACTTGATCCATTACATAAATGATGCCACTATTTTTCCCATTGATCATATTCTGTTTAAAGCCAAGAACATCTCTCAGATTATCATTGAGAATAATTGTTTCAGTGTCAAAAGGTGAGCTAATGTAAATCTTATCGTGTTCTAATGAATAATTAAAATGCAATTTACGATTCCTGTGATATGAGATGTTACTATTGACTGCACAGCACAAATCCCCCATATTATCATCTTCAATATATTTCAATCTGAAATGCCGATAGTCACTAGATTTCATTGCTTCAATCTATTCATAGTAGACATAGCCCAACCCATTCATAGTCCAATAAATTTGTATAATTTTTATATCATAAACACGATCGTTACTCAGGATGTCAAAGGTATTTTTTAGAATACAGTCGACAAGAGCCACCTCATATGCACCATAAAGTTTGATAGCAGGGGAGAGTTTTGTCCAAAATCCCTTGGCGTATTCAATTCATTGTATGCACGATCGGAAACGTTGGACGTGAATCTTACATAGAAATCATGGAGCATTGTCAATATCTTTAACACCGATCCAAGAATCAAAATCAGAGTTGTATCCTAGCCACCGAACAAGTAACTGTTTCCTACCCCTGCGAGTACGTGTCTATAATATTTTTTTCAATTTGATAGATTTCACTAGCATTTTTAATTTTTTGCAATTCATAGTCATAAAAGCCGCCGAGAATCTCTTCATCTTTGGTATCACGCAGGCGATAAGTTATGGGTTTAGTGTCTAGGATTTTTGCCACTTTAAAAAGTTCGGTGGACCACAAGTAATTCCCCTTTTCAAAAACATTAGTTGTTTTATTAATTCGAACGGTATCACCAACATTGAATTTATTTTTTATCTTCTTGAAAGCCGACGATTCATTGGAATACTGTTTAAGAAAGGTGTCAATTGTATCATGATCAGAATGATGAACTTCCGTTGGCGTAGAGTTGGACAATGATCGATGAGGTTGTTGATTATAAATCAACATTATTTTATCAAGATCATGAATAAAAGCCGGTGTATTTTTCAATGTACAATATCTTGAAATTAAAAGTCGAATAGTTCTTATCAATCGTTTCGCCATTGCAGCCTTTATAGGACTGTGAGTATGATAGAGCAGTTTACTATATTTCTCTAGTACTTTTGCAACATGAGGATTAACAAATTCACTACCACGATCTTTTTGAATTTTTTATACGAATCCTGTTGGACAATACTTTCAAAGGCTAGAACAACTTCAACGCTTCTCTTTGATCGCAATGGAATTGCATATGAATAACGACTATAAACACTGATTGCAAGTAGAATGTACTTGTACGGTGTATTGTGACGTCGTTGAAGCTCATCTAGAGTCAGGAGATCTGCTTGCATTATATGCAATGGGTAAAAGGCTTTAGTTTTTCGATATTGATTGGCACGAAGTCTATGATGTCTATGCAGAGTGTAACTTGATTCATTTTGTAGATAGTCTTGTGGACTTTTAGTGTGAACACCAGTGACTTTGGAAAGAGTGGTGGGGGAAATTAAACTCCCTGCATCGCCAATATTTCCATAAGCACTTTTCTGAACTTAAAGCATTTGAAAGTATAAACGTTGTGTCACATCTGCTACCCTTTTCTACGCAGGTAGTTGGTGGTGTTGGCGATGGTGACGTTGACTTGATGCGTCTTCACTTTTGTCTAGCTAGGATTGGTGTGCTAGTATTTTCCAAAATTGATTTAAAATCTTCTTCTTCTTCAAGTTCATTTTTTTAATGGTGTCAATGTTGTTGATGATGATGATGATGCATGTTCATTTAATTCTTTTAGAAATTTTCTGTTGTCAATAAGACTTTGGGGAAGTTTAATGTATTTCTAAAGTTGTACAGATGAGTATCAAATGATAATAGCCATTTATGATTTGTAACCATGTCATAGATTAAATCAAGTAGATTATAGCTCTTGCCCTGAATTATAATCCCTTTCCCATTGCTCTCAAATTGAATGTGTTCTTGACCACGTTCCAAGAGATAGGCTAGGAGTCGTTTAAATTTTTAACGATATGAGTTGGTCCATAGATTTAGCATTTTTGATATAAATGAATCCAATTCCTCCTTATTCAGTTGTGTTCCAGAAGTAGAATGTTGAGATGATTGTTTTTTGGAGTCAAAACCAGCAGTGGGATTCCATCGATAGGACTTGTTTGTCCACTCGGCGAAGTGCATCTTGAAATAAAAGCAGTTTTTTATCATCCTCAATATTTTCATTGTCAAGGAATTTACTCAGATTGTTTTCAAAGTGTTCGACTGGCGAGAGAGAGATTTCTATTGGAGTCGATATATAGTGTTTTGCCAATCTTTCTCTCTAGAAAAAAATGTTTAAAAGTTCTGCACTTATTGGCGGTAAAATGGTGAAAAAGCTACCGCCCACCTGAAGAAATCGTTTCCTTTTAAAATGCTTTCCTTTATTCTTAGAGGCCAATGTACGTACAATGGAACAATGTTGCTTTGCCTGTTAATTAACTACTTCTGGTAGTTGAACATTACCCTCGATCAAATTTAAACAAAGTTCAGATATTAGATTAATGAAATCATTGTCAATACCGTGTTTGAGTATGGCTTTACTGAGTGGAGGTTTTGAACTGCTTAGATCTAAAAATAAATGTTTATTTTCATGTAGTTTCTTCAATGTCATGAAAGCAATTATAAGGTTTTTTACTGTTCACGGGGAGATATACTGTAATATCATTGTCAGAAAAATCTGTGAGTACACTCAGATCCTCGGGTGTATTTTGATTAATATCCAATAGGATATAGCCGTAGGGTTTATTAGTTGCCTGATTGTATGCTGAGTGCAGAAATTTGGGGGCTCCTGGATAGATTTGTTTATTGAGAGTGATTATCGAGCTAGAATCACGAATAACTCTGTAGATTATGGAGTAGGTGCAGTTCAAAGCAAGCGCTTGCATGCACTTGCTCTGATGAAAGAAATTGTGTAGAACCAGAGTAAAGGAACTCTGACCATGATGACAGTGAACAGTGAACAGTTGTAGCATTTCCTGGGACCATTGTTCAATAGATTCAGCCAGATGGTCAATGATCAACCAAGAGTTTTGTTCAATAATGCTGAAAACATCAAGTCCCTGTATGAACTGTATCTGCACCAACCCCGTCATGGCAGCAATTGCTTTTATTATATCGTATGACTCCTGCCAAATACTGTAACAGTAGTAGATTTTTTTTGGCTTTTCCAAAAATATTTTATCACAATTTTTAATTATTTAAGTTAAGAGTGCTGTTTTGCCTGACATTGAGGGCTCACACAGAAACTATCTGAATGGTGTTTTAAATTAATACATGTTCCCTTTAACAGTTCACCTGGACAACTAACTGTAGACTATGACTGTCTAATGACTAAATAATTTCCCTATTACTACTACTCCGTTCAAGAATAATAACGAGAAGAAGAAGAAGAGTACGAATAATATTTTCTTTTATTATATACATAAAAAAGGTGACAATGCTTTTAAAAAAATACTACATTGAAAAAGGCACATTAAACAAGAATAAAAAAAAATACACTTTTTTTTAATTTATTTATAATACAAAAAATACAACATTTACATAACCACTAGAAAAAAAACAAACACTTAAATAAATACACTTTTTTTTTGTTTATTTATAAAAAAAAATTCAACATTTATTGGACTAAGGCACTTGTTACAGAATAACATACACTTTTACTTAAAACATTTTAAATTTTGGGATCCTCTCTCCCCCCGGGGGGCGGGCACGGTGGTGGCCGAGGCCAGACAGCACCGGGCTCCGGAAGCGGGGGCCCGCTGTGGTGGGCCCGGGCCGGGGCTGGCATTAAATACTGGAAATTGATCTGCCTTGCACACACACATTGAAAATTGATTGTGATAAAGAAAAAAAATGAATTAAAAAAAAACACCTAATTACCCAAAAAACCCTCCCACCCAATTTATACTTTTTTTTTAGTGAATTTAAGTTAATTTTTCTAGACCGAGTTGTTTTCTGTACTCTACACACTAAACTCGGTTCGAGATTAGATACTAACCATTTGGTAGCATCTGATCGCCATCTTAATGCGCATAAAATTTTCCTGATATGGCCGACATTGCATGTTTTTCAGCTCTAACAGTTTAGATTTTTAATTGTAAAGGGTAAATTGCCTCTACTTTTTCTCTTGGGACTAAACAATGTTCCACACAGTTTCTATGCACACTCATGTCGAAATTATTTTTTACAAAGTTTGTAGGTACTCTCTCGAGAAGTTTCTCAATATTTTGGACGAATATTTCCACACCGGACACCTTTAAATCATGACAAAAGCCAATGAATTTCAGATCATTACCCATGTCAGCTGGGATCATTATCTAATGATTTGTGATCTTTCGTCATTCAATTTTCAAATCGGTGGATTCGTCCAAATTACTGGATACTATCTGGGAGCTAATATACTCACCATTTTCCAAATCATTCAATAGATTTTCAGTTTTGACTTTTAACAGGAGTGAATCAGTGTCCCCGTAGTACACTTGAACTTGTCCCTCAATCGGCCACGGTACCTTGCATACATTATAATAATATGACAACGTGAGTTTCTATCATATTATGGTTATTGCAATTCTGCCTGCAATATTTTTAATTGATACAATGTTTCGTTTCTTGCGATGTAGGAGTACCAAATTAGAGTCTATGATTGTGAATGATGTGAAGTTTTGATCCGCAATGATTCGAGCACAATCTTAGGGGTTGGTTACAATGTCACATCGCCTTCTGTGTCGTACGGTCTTGCACATTTTACCGAAAGCTGAGTTCAAAATCAGTTTATAGACTACTTTTTCAACTTTCATTTTCGCTTGTTAACTCTTACTGACAAATGCGTCAATAAACATTTTCACGTAAGGCTTTTTATCAAATCGGAGGGCTATATGAATCTTTGTGATTTTGAAACCATTGTCAACCATCCCTTTCAATAGCACGTGATGAACAACAATATTCTGTTTCGGGTTGAGGTCTGCAATTAGTTTTTGTTTTGAAGGAACCTAGTGCATACTCCCATCCGTTACTAAAGATAACTAGTAGGGACTCAGAGAGTCCCTACCCACCGGTCTATTTATGCACGGATAAACAAATTATTATACTGAATCATGTACTTCCATGGGTATTTCACCGTCAATTTAAAAAAACCATCCCTGTGCCCCATTCTCCTCAACACTGGCAATGTCAGGGAAATTCGAAGCACACGAATTGTTAAGCCATTTATAATTGCCACACATCAAACAGTAGTGAGACATTGCCGATGGGTAAAGAGAATTCATATCCAAAAAAACTGCGTCCGACTTTTCATCGGTGTGCTGTCCACTCTGATCAGTTTTCATGATACGATCCCCGTGAAAAACATACCCACCCCTCATTTATCTCTCTACAAACAGATGCTGATCCACATCGGCAATCAGACTGATTTCTTCTTTGCTGATTTTAAATATCAAGTCCATCACTAAATGGGGAGTTGAAAAATAACAACCTAAATTCAACCCAAAGTACCCATAGATTTTATCCGTATTTTTGCACACAATATCCAGAAGAGTGAGTACGTCACTGGCCAAGTAAAGTTTACAATAATCCCACCCATTTTTACATCCGCCCTTTGCCCAAACCCTATTATCAAATCGTAGTCGCTAGTGGTGCACTTACTCTCAGTAAGAGAAATGTAAAAAGTTTCAATGGATCGTAGTGACACCTCATCTAGCCTCGAGCCAGAGATGTAAAAATCATATGAATATATATCCTTACACGTTAATAAATCATACATTTCATCATCGGGAAGCGCTGTTTGAGGAGGGGGAAGCTATCAAAATTGTCACTTTTCTGCACCTGAATCAATTGACTTAAAGATTTTGCGAAGAAGCTAAAAGAGTCTAAAAAATGGATTTTACTCTGGCACGTGTTACCCCTGCCTACTGTTTTCCACATGAATTCTAGCGGCAGTAGCTCCTCCGATGATTTGGGTATGATATTATATGGAAAAGAACCACCTTTCCATGCGTCATGTACAACTCCTCCCTTGGCAATGCGGGCCAACGCCAGAAAACAAACTTTAAGTCATAATTGGAATTGTGTATAAAAACAGGTACGAAATTTTGCTGTCTAACATTTAAAATGCATAACTGGGGTGCTACCCCTTTTAAGTTACTCCCACCTGATGTAAATTCCTGCCACAAATAACCCTAGTCAATCACCTTCCTCCTCCCCCATTCCCAACACCATCATCAAATTCCCCCTTTCAAACCCAACACATATCACGATTTTTAATGACCACTATGTCATCTGGTGATAGGAGCATAGGATACTTTTTATAACGAAGGCGCGAAATTGCACCGTTCACTGTTTTGATTAGACTGACCAATGCCAAGCGGATGCAGTCTTCACTGTAACTCAACATCTCCACTGCATCCAACACTTGCATGGTATTATTAGAATCTCGTTGCTCGTAAGCGTAAGAGACCCCTATGGCTTCATGTATTTTAACACGATTTGAATTTGACGGATCGCACACGTCTGTCAGCTTATCCTTGCAGTCCAAAGCAATCTTATTGCTCTGGAGGAGCGTGTTTTGAAAATTTTTGAAACGTAATATCGCTCTATCTCCGCTTACCGTTTCCACAGCCTGGTATCCATGACGTTTACAGTGTTTCATATGATGCTTTAACTTTAAATCAGTTCAAAATCTTGAGAGGCATGTTGGACACTAATAACGTACATTCCGATTTTTACCCTCACTTAGAACCCTACTAATATCCGTAATTGGATTGAAATGACCAATTGAGTTGGAGTCCGTGGGTGGGGTGTATAGAAGCCACACCCAATGTTCTACTGATTCATTTGAGGGAGCTCGCACTGGAAATAATACACCCTTCTTATTGGAACACTGACCCTCTTCAAATTCTGTTTCATACTGTAACACCGTGACACCAATCTTTAAATGTGCATTAGCCCGCTCAAAAATATTTATTCCTTTTAGTGTCACGGGGAATTGACCATTTAAACAATTAAAATTTACTTTGGGGAACTTTGAACCCTCCTTTACATTAACTGCTGATTCATACAAGTTTTTCTTCGATTCATCTTTTTGAAGTGATCGGTATGCTGCAATCAAATACGTATACTTGAAACACTGTAGCCTGCTATCGAAACAGATTTGTTGTATCCCCCAACACCCCACAAAATCACAATTATACTTTAATTAAATATTACCCGATCCCCCTCTTACAATAAAATCCTTTTTAAACCTACATATATTAACATTTAAACTTTCAATAAATAAAACCACAGATCCACTACCCCCACTTACTTTGAATACTATTAGCCCAATTTAGAAAAACCTCCACTTAATTCGATAAATGCAAGTGTATTGCCAACATTCCTGTGTGCTAGTATTTCGAATACATCTCACCCGAACTTTTTTCAAAAAAAATATTTTTAGTGCTATTGATGCTTTTAAACTGACCCCCACTCCCCACACCCCCATTTGTTGTTCAAGAATGGCTCGAATCTTATCAGTATATGAATGTGTAATGGCCAGGGGATCTGTTATTATATTCCCCGACACTAGAGAGTTGAAGGGGTCACCGAATTTGGCGCTGTAGACCAATGTGTGGTGCAAGGCAGAGTTGGACAGAAGAACATCCGGAATAGGGGATACTGTTGCTGTTGTATTACTACTACTATCTATAACATTAAGTGGAATGGTGGAGGGTGACAGGGAATTGTCAATAAAACCACCACTCCCAGTCTGTTCAATCACATTGGGGGGATGTGGCATGAGGTAGTCGCCTAGTAAATATTCCAAGGTGTTTGGGGACAATTGGTCGAGCCAGCCTGTATTGTCCTGTGATGGAATTTCATTATGAGGACCCGGTTCAGATGCACTAGTATCATCACCTAAATGTTCACGCATAAAACTATCTGCCCAGCCGGGATCCTCAAGCATGTCAATATCACAGCTTAAGTCATCTAGGCTAGCCATTTCCCCAAAAACATCATTAAGGAATCCCCTATGCCACTCCATATTCTCTAGAACTAGTGTAGGTTCATCACTGAGCTCCGGTGGTGGTGACAAAATTTGTCCTGTAAATACACTTGGTTCATCACTCAATGGTGTCGGTGGTGGTGCTATATCATTAATCTATAGAAAAAAAAGTTTTATTTTTTTATGTAAAATAAACTTAATTTCTATAAAGTTAATAAAGAATGTCAATTTCTCATATTCATTGTCCCACCTGCTGAACAATTGAAAGAAGAAGAAAAATAAATTACATTACCTCAAGTCTTTCATACTGACAACTAAATATGTTAAAAAAATAAATATTGTTTTAGTCATGAAAATGTAGTCGGATTCTTAAAGGGGTAAGTTAGAACAAGAGAATGATAAAAAAAAACTAATGGTTTTATTCCAAAAATTTTCAGAATAAAAGTGCAAAATACGGGTCCAATTCTAGTGCTTGACCCTCTTCAATATAACTCTCAATGAAATTTGACCATCGTTCAACTGACGCGTTATGCTGTATGAACTCTTGCTCGTCAGCTTCGGATAATAGACACGAATCCCATACGTCGGCGGTTGGTGGTGTAACTCTTTCAACAATACGAATTTTCCTATGTCTTTTGGTAATGGATTTGTTTGAACTTGTGAATATAGTTGACCTAGACTAAATAAACCGTTTTAAGAGAGAGAGAATAGATTTTTTTTCCCCATCCATATCAAAAATTAAATTACAACTAAAATGTCTGTGAGTAATTTTTAGAGCCCCCCCCCCCCCTGTGAAGACCCTTGGGCACCGGGGCGTTCCTGCAAGGGAGGAGGTTTAAAATCCGTTCGAGGGGGGATCTTAGCAGCCCCAACACTGTCGAAATAGAACAGCCTCAAATTCTTTCTAGAAAACATCTTTTAAAATACCCCTAAGTGTTTCAACGAAAATAATTGCTTGAAATGGGTTCACCCGAATAGTGTTTCTCTTCACAACACTGTGAAGACATAATTGGAGATTATTAAAAACCTTCTTGTTGTTAATATATCCTATCGGAGATAGACATTTTGTTACAAGAACCCCACTTAAGATTCAAAGTATAGCCGTCGATCGGATTGAAATTCAAGTATATCGATGGAAGATTTGATAACCACCAAATATACGTAGGAGCTTTGTGCAAAAAATATATCCCAGTTTAAAAATGGTTGTCAACTGTGAAATAGCGAATTTTCTGTTTTCATATAGTTAGTTTGTTTAAAGGAATATTGGATTATTGCATTAGAAAACGTCTTGGTTAGAAGAGAAGTTACAGGGTAAGTTTTTTTAGAAATGTATGATAAGCTATTTCAGTGTTATAAGCATTCCTTTACATACTACTAATTTGGTTAATGAAAGAAAATGAAACAGGACTATTATTATAGAATAGTTTAGAAACAAATTTAAGTTTTACTCATCAAAAGTTATGTGCCTGAGAAAATTTACCTTATTTTTGAAAATAGGGATAGAAAAAATTATGTATATACTTACAAATTCTAACTGGGCTTCTACATCTGAACTCTTTGGCAAAACATGACGGGGGTCAAGCTCGTGATCTTGAGTATGTTGGGCTGAGGGATTATTAAAAGCAGTCAATTCTCTTTTCAACTTCTTTCCAGCTTGAATAGCGCCGACATTGGTGTGAAAGGCCTCTGTTACACTGAGTTGGGTGGTCGATGATTGGTCGAGATCGTGTGTAATTCTACCAATAAATTTGATAATTGATGGTCTTGCGGCTCGCATTAATACAGCTTCGTTCCATCTCGTTTTATTCTCAACAGGGTTGTTTTTGCACTTAACCTCTACATTTAAGAAAAAAGGAAATGTTGAGCATGAAAAAAAAACAACCTCCTATTAACATTTTGCTGTATATATGCTAATAGTCCAAGTTTTACCCTCCTCCTCTCGTGTAAATGAACAACGTTTATTTTTCATCAAGTCGTGATTCATATAATTGCTTAAATGTGTTCCTATTATTATTAATTCATTACTGATCAATAAAAACGAACAGAAATTATAACTCCTGTGAAGAGGTTCTCCCCAAGTCATGGCATAATTATTGGAGCAACAATTTTTTTTTTAGAGCCTTAAACAGTGCTCTCGCGTCTAATTAAAACGGCTGTTTTTTACAGAAATGGTTGAATCAAAATTTTTTTGTAAACTTCTAACTTAATTTGTATGGTATTTACTAAGGGGGGACCCCTCCCCCTCATATACGTAATAACATATAGGTAATAGAAAAAAAAACAATAAAAAAACAAGCGATACGGCTCAATAGTAATCCAAACTTTTAAAAACGGAATTTTGATGTTAATAAATTTATCAAAAGAATGTGTTTATAATGCTGATTCTAAATATATAAATTTTATTAAGTTTAGTATTACTCATCAAAGGCTACGAGCCTGAAAAAAATTTACCCGATTTTTTAAAGAGGGGGGAAACACCCCCTACAAGTGAATGAATTTTTAATGAAAATCACACCGTCAGATTCAGCGTATCAGAAAACTCTATTGCAGAGGTTTCAAGCTCATATCTGCAAAAATCTGCAACTTTGTATTTTTTGCCAGAAGAAAAATATAGGAATATAGAAGTTAGTTACGTAAGTTGATTTGTAAAGACATCCATTTAGCAAAAGAAAAGTAAAATTTTTATGCAAATAAAAGCTGCATTAACTAAAAAACGATCAGAAATTAAATAAAAAAAACTTGTTTTTTAAACTGAAAGTAAGGAGCGACATTAAAACTTAAAACGAACAGAAATGATTCCCTATATGAAAGGGACTGTCCCCTCCTCACCGCCTCGCTCTTTACGCTAAAGTTTGACCCTGTCTCACAACTTTATTTTTTAAAACAATAAAAAACTTTAGCGTAAAGAGCGAATCCTTATGATGATAATTTCAAACATATCAGTTTCATCAAGTTTCGCTATACAGGTCAAATTTTACGCACCTGAGAGAAATTTACCTTGTTTTCGAAAAAAGGGGAAAGCACCCTCAAAAACTCATAGAACTTTAATGAAAATCACACCATCAGAGAACCCTACTATAAAAGTCAAAAGCTCCTATCTCCAAAAGTGTGGACTTTTGTATTTTTTGCCAGAAGAAAGATCACGGATGTATGTTTAGGCCTACATGTTATTTTTTTTTTCCCTGGGGTGATTGTATCGACCCACCAGTCCTAGAATATCCCGGGAGGGCTCATTCGAACGGAAATTAAAAGTTCTAATGTCCTTTTTAAGTAACCAAAAAAAAAATGGAGGGCAACTAGGCCCCCTCCCACGCTAATTTTTTCCCTAAGTCATCCACCGTGACATCGGAATTAGACAAACCCTGTTTATAGCAAGAGCCTGTGAAATTTAACCCCCAAAAACTCTCACACTCTTTGTAACACGCAAGCTTTTCATTCAAGCCAGAAAAATACAGCATGTTAGGAAAAAGCTTGTTTCCGAATGATAAAGAACTGTTTTTCAAAACAATTAAAACTTGTAAACATACCTATGGAGGAGAGATTTTATTTACATAATAGAAAAAAGCGTGCTTTGACGTTTCTATCGAATATACTCGACATATTCTTAAGATTTTTATTGTTGGAGGGGAGGGGGGCTAAGCCCCTCTGATATTTGAATTTACTATTAAAACGTTTTTCTTTATTTTTTTTGGGGGGAAATAAAAGAATGAAAAGTTTACTCACATTGAAAATTAACGAATCCATTGTTTTCAAAAGTTAATAATATATGGTGTACTATAAACAATGTCTTAAAACATAATGAAAATTGGAATGCAGTGTACGGACATTATATCGGGTTTTTTAATTGAGTACATTATAGCTAGCCAAGTTTTTTAAAAAACCGACCAATCAAGTAATTATATGTAATAACCACCAAGCTTTCTCTAATCGACTGACACACAAAAAATTGGTGTCATATTAGAAAACCGGTCTGCGAAGCCATGTAGAGGTTATTGTAATAGGTGACTGACCCGTGGCACGGCATATTACGCAATCACTGCTGAAACCTTTATATGACTTACTACTGACGTAGCTCCAGAATTTTTATTGTGGGAAGCAAAAGGGGGTCCACATCTAGATAGTCAATGGGCATGGGCTATCCTCCAGTGGAAAGCAGTTGCAGTTCTGGCTACTTCAACTTGCTTATACTTATAGTAAGTATTAAGTATTATTATATAAGTATTATATTAATTAAGTAACTTGCTGCCAACTGCGGTCTCTACTTTATTTTAATAGCGATAAAATAAAAATAAAATCCAAAATGATTATAAATTTTAGATTACCCATTTCAAATTTGTACCCATAAAATTTCTTCGCCCGGGGTGAGTGCCCCTCAACCCCTCTTATCTAAAACCACCTGTGGGGAAAAGAGTGTTAGAAAACTTGTGAAAAACACAAGCATAAAGGGGTTTTAAAGTTTTCTGAAAAATCTGATGTTTCTGTCCCGAATTTTTTCCCATTATTCTAAGAAAAATTCAAGTCTCTTTGTTGAAAGGGACCATCACAAATATGAGCCATATTTGAGGTTGGATCATTAATTGGATCACGTTGGATCATTAATTGGATCACGTTTGTTAATTAATTTGGTCAAAGTTTAGCTGCTTTCACTGTTAAGATTTTTTTCACTTTCTGTATATATGTTACTCTAAGATGATGTGGATGGAAATAAAATCCCATTTTCATACCTTTTTCTTTTTGTTCTACTTACCATTGTTTTATAATATAACTTCTGAGCCTAAGTAAGAATGTAAGGAGTTGCGCCCTCTATTGGTTTTATTAGCCTTTTACAACCAATTAAAGTTGATAAAAATTTTATTCTTAATAACCTATTAAAACACAATAAAGTTGAAAACTGGACCAAGCTGTTTTTTTATGGAACCGGTTAAGGAACCGAAAGTCCAACAGGCCTGTGCATCACGTCATTCAGCTGCATGTGATTTAAAAATGACGTCTGAGCAAATCAAAAACTACACCCTTTCAATCACCATTGTTGATAATGATATTGAGGAAATTTGCAACCCCCCCCCCCTCATTGAACAGCAAGAAAAATCTTTTTTTTACATGGGCAGTAGTAATATGTCGTCTTATTTTTCTTCCTCCCTATTGAGGTGCTGGAACATCATGCACAGTTGTTCAAAATAAATCTTGTATCTTATCGTTTTTTATGTGCCTAGACCTGTTAAGGCTGGCTCGATGCCCTATGGTACACTAAAATGCAATTTGGGTGACATTTTTGGAATGGAAAGGCTAGGTCGGACACATGGACATCATAGAGAGCTAGCTATGCGCTCACTTATAAACTATATTCTGTATTTTATATAAAATAAATTTGATACGCAATAAGATAAATTTGACAATTACAACAGAGCACACGTGACCATTGTTGTGATTAATTAGTTGTCCATAGGCGTTTCAACAAGCACGTGTAATTCCTTATTATCTCTTGTAGACTACATTCGGGGAAGTTAGGGGTAGCCGGATAAGGAATATTCAAATGCATTCATCATTTTTGAAGCTGATCAATTTGACGAGTATGAATAAATTCATAACTAAATTGAGAGTTCTCTTTAGTAAATAACGGTACAAAAAAAGTTGAATGAGGCTATCAGAATACAACGGAGTGATAAAAGACTTGTCCTGTTTATTTATTAAATAAAAAAAAAGTTTTTTTTAACTGAAAGTAAGGAACGACGTTAAAAATTAAAACGAACAGAAATCATTCCTTATATGAAAGGGGCTGCCCCCTCCATAACGTCTCGCTCTTTACGCTAAAGTTTCTTATTGTTTAAAAAAATAGAGTTATGAGAAAGTCAAACTTTAGCGTAAAGAGCGAGACGTTAAGGAGGGGACAGCCCCTTTCATATAAGGAATAATTTCTGTTCGTTTTAAGTTTTAACGTCGTTCCTTACTTTCAGTTAAAAAAAAACTTGTTTTTTTATTTAATTTTTGAACATTTTTGAATAAATGCAGGTTTTGATCTTGGCTCACCGTACATGAATAATTAAAACAAAATTTGCATATTAATTTACTTTAATTTGGTAAAATGACTTTCTCGAAACTTGTTTAATTTTTATTTACGAACGTTTTTATTAGTAATAAATATATGTAACTGACGAATCAACTTAAGTAACGAACTTCTATATTCATATATTTTTAATACGTATAGTAGGGGTTTCGCCCCCTAGTCAATACCTTGCTCTTTAAGCTAAAGTTCGAATTTTGTTCCAATTTTTTAAAATGACTGCCTAATCACAAAGGCCGTTAATCAGAATAAACAGCGCTTACGAAAGTACTAAAAAATCTTTCGCTGAAAGAGCGAGGTATTGACTAGGGGGTGAATCCAATCATATATGTAATATTTTCTGTTCGTGTAAGTTTTGATGTTGCTGCTGTTGCAGCTGAAAAACTTGTTTTTTTATATTTCTGATCTTTTTTTAAATAATGCTGGGAAGTCCGGCGTCCCCTTCATAGAAATTTTCCTTCCCCCATGAAAACTTCCTTCATGGAAAGATCCTCCCACACAACCCCCGATCCCCCCCCCCACTACCAGAAACAATCTTCCCTGAAAACGTCTGTATACATCCCAATAACCCATACTACAAGTCAACATTGGGTAAAGTTAATAACTTTCAGCCCTCCCCTCGGGAACTTCGGGGTATTAAGTCATCCTAGAAGACATATTTATAATATTTTCGAACATGCTGAACAAAATGGCTATCTCAACATTTTGATCGGGTGACTTTGGGAAAAAATGAGCGTGGGAGGGGGCCTAGTTGCCCTCCATTTTTTGGTCACTTAGAAAAGGCAGTAGAGCTTTTAATTTCCATTCCAATGAGCCATCCCACGATATTCTAGGACCACTGGGTCGATACGATCACTCCTGGGAAAAAAAAAAAAAAAAAATAAACACGCATCCGTGATCTTTCTTTTGGCAAAAAATACAACATTCCACATTTTTTGTAGATAAGAGCTTGAAACTTCTACAATAGGGTTATCTGATACGCTAAATATGATGGTGTAATTTTCATTAAAGTTCTATAATTTTTAGGGGGTCTTTCCCCCTTTTTTCGAAAACCAGCAAAATTTTCTCAGGCGCGTAACTTTTGATGGGTAGGACTAAAATTGATGAAACTTATATATTTGAAATCAGCATTAAAATCTAATTCTTTTGATGTATCTATTTGTATTTAAATACCGCTTTCTAGACTTTCGGTTACCATTGAGCCGGGTCGCTCCTTACTTACAGTTCGTTACCACGAACTGTTTGATTTTGGCCATGGAAAAATTAGACGGTGAAGATAGAAATAAAACATTAATATGAGTAAATAAAATAAATAATGTTAAAAGAATTAACTTATTTATATACCAAATAAATAAAACGAGTATTGTTTTAACCTTATTACCATAGAGGAAGAGAGAGATTCCGTGGCAAAACAGATGGATAGATAGATAGATAGATCGTGTATTTCCAAAGCCCAAGAGCCATATACACACAAAAATTTATGAAAAATAAAGAAATTACAACAGAACAAATTACGAAACACACATTAACATGATACATAGCAAAAAATACCTTGTTGTAATTTATCGAAAAAATAAATGTAATTCCATATACTTAATAATAATTAATTGTAAAAACTTTTCCTTCTTTCTAATCCCTTCTCTATGTACGCACCAATATGAAATATTGTGGTTGGATTACTACTTTGTAAGATACCAGGAAGCAGCAAAACAATCCCATGTAAGTAATTTTCCCCTTAAATCAGAGAGCACCGGGCACTTTCGGAGAAAATGGTCCAAATCTTTGTTCTCATGTCTACAAAGAGGACCCACATACCGACCATCAGGATGCACTATCCCCCTGTCGAACACCATTTGCCTGCTCTAAATTGCAAGGCAATTCGCCCTAAGCTGAATCCATCGACATAAAACCATAGCCGGTAAATTAAATTTAAATAAATTTCCTCTCCAAAACTAGGTTTAACCTGATTATAATGATGTAATGTAGCGGAATTTAAAACGAGCCATTGCGAATACTGAATTTTTTGACCCTCTAAGATAAATCGTACCTGGCAGTAGTAACCAAGGTACTATTTTGCATAGGCCCCCGTACCGGACCGGTTTCTGGTGGGTATAATCTGGTTTGGTAGGTACAATCTGGTTAGGCGGGTATAATCTGGTTTGGTTCAAGTTTTTCTGACACAATTTACCGGATTTCTAATTCACGGTATACATGACCGGCGCGTCTTGTTTAGCTGCCAATATAATCAATTATTTTATTCCAGTTTTTCTAAACCAGTATTGTCTATAACTTAATTTACGTAGACAATGAACGATAATTAATTAATGTTTTGAATAATAGGAGTGTGAATGATTCAAATTAGTGATTGGATTGTATGACGGTGGAGAAAAAAAGGATTAAACTGATTAACAGTTAAGGTAACCCCGAAGGGGTTGTTAACTCAGGTAATTTGTTACTTGACCTATCTTTACCTCTCCGATGTGGTCTGTATAATACACAAGTAACGTTTGAAAAGTATTGTCAATTTAAAATAGGATCTAACGTTCCCTTCGTTCCCCCATTTCTGAGGGGCTGGGGCGGGTAGGAGAGGGGGAGGGGGAGTCAATTTTGGAGGTATAACAAGTACCATTCATTGCGATCGTAGCTCTATGTTGGCTCGTTTTAAATACTTCAGCTTGTCTATTCATTTGTGTTAAATAAAAATCTTGAATCTGGAAAATAAAAAAAAGTATTTAAACAAAATGTACGATGCTGCTAATTAAGGAATAGTAGACTACACTCAGAATTGTTTGCATGAGGGGCCTGTCTGTGTCTCTTTGAGCTGTTTGTGTCTCTTGAGGCTGTGTGTGTCTCTTTGGGCTGTGTGTCTCTTTGAGCTGTTTGAGTCTTTTTGGTCTGTTTGTGTGTCTCTTTGGGCTGTTTGAGTCTTTTTGGTCTGTGTTTGTCTCTTTGGGCTGTTTGTGTCTCTCTGGGCTGTGTGTGTTTCTTTGGGCTTTGTGCGTCTCTTTGGGCTGTGTGTCTCGTTGGACTGTTTGAGTCTTTTTTATCTGTTTGTGTCTCTTTGGGCTGTTTGAGTCTTTTTTGGGCTGTGTTTGTCTCTTTGGGCTTGTGTCTCTTTGGGCTGTTTGTGTTTCTTTAGGCTATGTGTGTCTCTTTGGGCTGTTTGAGTCATTTTGGTCTGTGTGTGTCTCTTTGGGCTGTTTGAGTCTCTTAGGGGTCGTGTGTGTCACTTTGGGCTATGTGTGTCTCTTTGGGGCGTTCGAATGTTTTGATCTCTATGGGTCTGTATGGTCGTTTTTTGTCTCTTTGGGCTGTGTGTGAGTATGTTTGGGCTTTGTGTGTCTCTTCGGGCTGTGTGTGTCTCTTTATCCTGTGTGAGTGTCTCTTTGGGCTGTGTGTGTCTCTTTATGCTGTGTGTCTCTTTGGGCAGTTTGAATCTTCTTGGTCTGTGTGTGTCTCTTTTGGCTTTTTGTGTCGTTTTGGGCTTTTTGTGTCTCTGTTGGATGCGTGCGTCTCTTTGTGCTTTGTGTCTCTGTGGGATGTTTAAGTCTTTGTAGTCTGTTTGTGTGTCTCTGTGGTCTGTTTGAGTCCTTTGGGTCTGTGTTTGTCTCTGTGGGCTATTTGTGTCTCTTTATTATTTGTGTGTTTATTTGTTTTATGTGATTCTCTTCGGGCTGTGTGCCAATACGCTTAATCAATAAATATCTACAAGCTTAACCCGTCTTTATTCTTTAGAATAGTTCTATTGTAAGCAAGTAACACACACTGTCCGAAAGTAACCTTTTGGATACACAATGCAAAAACCTCATCTAAGAAACTAAGAAAAAATTGCAAGTAAGTAAGTAACAAATTCTTTCTTGAAGTCACCTCCTGGATACAAACTCTTAATTGTTTTCACGACTTAGATATACGATGTAGAAATTTAACTCAAGAAATTATGAAGAATTTCTCAGAAAGTAACAATATATTTCTTGAAGTCAACTCTTAGATACACAATACGGAAATTTCATTCAAGAAATTATGAAAATATTTTTAAGTAAGTAAAAACCTCTTTATTGATTTAACCTCTTGGATAGACAGTACAGATACTTCATTCAAGAAATTATGAAAAAATAGCAAGTAAGTAACTTTTTTTTTTCTCTTTATCACAAACAATTTTCACTTAGCTACACGATATAGAAATTTACTTCAAGAAATTATGAGAAAATTCTCAGTAAGTAACAATTTCTTTCTTGAAGTCAACTCTTGGATACACAATATGGAAATTTCATTCAAGAATTTCATGACTTAGATACACGATGTAGAAATTTAATTCAAGAAATTATGAAAAAATTCGCAGTAAGTAACAATTTCTTTCTTGAAGTCAACTCTTGGATACACAATACGGAGATTTCATTAAAGAAATTATGAAAAAATTGTAAGTAAGTAGCAAATTCTTTCTTGAATTCACCTCTTGGATACACAATGCAGAAACTTCATTTAAGAAACTATGAAAAAAATTGTAAGTAAGTAACAAATTCTTTCTTGAAGTCACCTCTTGGATACACAATACAGAAATTTCATTAAAAAAGTTGTGAAAAAATTGTAAGTAAGTAGCAAATTCTTTCTTGAATTCACCTGCTAGATAAACGAAAAGACATTTCGTTCAAGAAATTAAGACAAAATTCTAAGTAAGTAACAAACTCTTAATTGTTTTCACGACTTAGATATACGACGAAGAAATTTAAATCAAGAAATTATGAAGAAATTCTCAGTAAGTAACAATTTCTTTCTTGAAGTCAACTCTTTGATACACAATACGGAAATTTCATTCCAGAAATTATGAAAATATTTGTTAGTAAGTAACAAACTCTTTTTTTTGGATTTCAACTCTTTGATATAAATTACAGATACTTAATTCAAGAAATTATGAAAAAATCGCAAGTAAGTAACTTTTTTTTTTCTCTTTATCATTTCGTTTAAGAAATTATGACAAAATTCTAAGTAAGTAACAAACTCTTAATTGTTTTCACGACTTACACGTCTTAGATATACGACGTAGAAATTTAATTCAAGAAATTATGAAGAAATTCTTAGTAAGTAACAATTTCTTTCTTGAAGTCAACTCTTGGATACACAATACGGAAATTTCATTCAAGAAATTATGAAAATATTTGTAAGTAAGTAACAAACTCTTTTTTGATTTTACCTCTTGGATATACAGTACAGATACTTCATTCAAGAAATTATAAAAAAATTGCAAGTAAGTAACTTTTTTTTTCTCTTTATCACAAACAATTTTCACTCAGCTACACGATATAGAAATTTAATTCAAGAAATTATGAGAAAATTCTCAGTAAGTAACAATTTCTTTCTTGAAGTCAACTCTTGGATACACAATATGGAAATTTCATTCAAGAATTTAATGACTTAGATACACGATGTAGAAATTTAATTTAAGAAATTTTGAAAAAATTCTCAGTAAGTAACAATTTCTTTCTTGAAGTCAACTCTTGGATACACAATACGGAAATTTCATTTATGAAATTATGAAAAAATTGTAAGCAAGTAACGAACTCTTTCCTGAAGTCATCTCTTGGATACACAATGCAGAAACTTCCTTTAAGAAACTATGAAAAAATTGTAAGTAAGTAAGAAATTCTTTCTTGAAGTCACCTCTTGGATACACAATACAGAAATTTCATTAAAGAAATTATGAAAAAATTGTAAGTAAGTAGTAAATTCTTTCTTGAATTCCCCTGCTGGATAAAAGAAAAGACATTTCGTTCAAGAAATTATGACAAAATTCTAAGTAAGCAAAAAAGTCTTAATTGTTTTCACGACTTAGACATACAACGTAGAAATTTAGTTCAAGAAATTATGAAGAAATTCCCAGTAAGTAACAATTTTTTCCTTGAAGTCAAATCTTGGATACACAATACGGAAATTTTATTCAAGAAATTATGAAAATATTTGTAAGTAGGTAACAAACTCTTTTTTTTGATTTCACCTCTTGGATATACAGTACAGATACTTCATTCAAGAAATTATGAAAAAATCACAAGTAAGTAACTTTTTTTTCTCTTTATCACAAACAATTTTCACTTAGCTACACGATGTAGAAATTTAATTCAAGAAATTATGAAAAAATTGTCAGTAAGTAACAATTTCTTTCTTGAAGTCAACTCTTGGATACACAATACGGAAATTTCATAACTTTTTTTTCTTTTTCTCTTTATCACCAACAATTTTCACTTAGCTACACGATGTAGAAATTTAATTCAAGAAATTATAAAAAAATTCCCAGTAAGTAACAATTTCTTTCTTGAAGTCTACTCTTGGATACACAATACGGAAGCTACACGAAGTTGGGTTGATCTAGGTTCACTTAGAGTGGTGCGCCACTCTAAGTGAACCTAGATCAACCCAACTTTTTGGATATCCCTCTCACTATGACTCTGTTTGTGTGTCGTGTCAAAATTTGACTTCACGATTTCAGAAAAAAGAGGCATGAAAGGTGGCGTAGTTACCTTCCAATCTTTTTAACATCAAAACTTAAACGGTCAGAAATAGAGGCTGTTTCCAAAGATTTAGCTAAAAAACCAGTCTGGTTGAAAACGTGGAGTTTTCGTACTGCTCACTTTTTTGCAATGTGTAGGAACCGGTGGGGAATCCCCGCTCATTTGGAAAGGTGCCAAGGAAAGGCAAGCAAATAGTATGTAGTGTCAAAACGTGTTTAATCACGTTTCTTGAATGAAGTATCTGTACTGTATATTTAAAAGGTGAAATAAATAACGAGCTTGTTACTTACTTACAAATATTTTCATAATTTCTTGAACGAAATTTCCGTATTGTACATCCAAGAGTAGACTTCAAGAAAGAAATTGTTACTTACTGGGAATTTTTTTATAATTTCTTGAATTAAATTTCTACATCATATGGCTAAGTGAAAATTGTTTGTGATAAAGAGAAAAAGAAAAAAAAAGTTATGAAATTTCCGTATTGTGTATCCAAGAGTTGACTTCAAGAAAGAAATTGTTACTTACTGAGAATTTTTTCATAATTTCTTGAATTAAATTTCTACATCGTGTAGCTAAGTGAAAATTGTTTGTGATAAAGAGAAAAAAAAAGCTACTTACTTAAGATTTTTTCATAATTTCTTGAATGAAGTATCTGTACTGTATATCCAAGAGGTGAAATCAAAAAAAGAGTTTGTTACTTACTTACAAATATTTTCATAATTTCTGGAATGAAATTTCCGTATTGTGTATCCAAGAGTTGACTTCAAGAAAGAAATTGTTACTTACTGAGAATTTCTTCATAATTTATTGAATTAAATTTCTACGTCGTATATCTAAGTCATGAAAACAATTAAGATTTTGTTACTTACTTAGAATTTTGTCATAATTTCTTGAACGAAATGTCTTTTCGTTTATCAAGCAGGTGAATTCAAGAAAGAATTTGCTACTTACTTACAATTTTTTCATAATTTCTTTAATGAAATTTGTGTATTGTGTATCCAAGAGGTGACTTCAAGAAAGAATTTGTTACTTACTTACAATTTTTTCATAGTTTCTTAAATGAAGTTTCTGCATTGTGTATCCAAGAGGTGACTTCAGGAAAGAGTTTGTTACTTGCTTACAGTTTTTTCATAATTTCTTAAATGAAATTTCCGTATTGTGTGTCCAAGAGTTGACTTCAAGAAAGAAATTGTTACTTACTGAGAATTTTTTCATAATTTCTTGAATTAAATTTCTACATCGTGTATCTAAGTCATGAAATTCTTGAATGAAATTTCCATATTGTGTATCCAAGAGTTGACATCAAGAAAGAAATTGTTACTTACTGAGAATTTTCTCATAATTTCTTGAATTAAATTTCTATATCGTGTAGCTAAGTGAAAATTGTTTGTGATAAAGAGAAAATAAAAGTTACTTACTTGCGATTTTTTCATAATTTCTTGAATGAAGTATCTGTACTCTATATCCAAGAGGTGAAATCAATAAAGAGTTTGTTACTTACTTACAAATATTTTCATAATTTCTTGAATGAAATTTCCGTAATTTGTATCCAAGAGTTGACTTCAAGAAAGAAATTAGTACTTACTGAGAATTTCTTCATAATTTCTTGAATTAAATTTCTACATCGTATATCTAAGTCGTGAAAACAATTAAAAGTTTGTTACTTACTTAGAATTTTGTCATAATTTCTTGAACGAAATGATAAAGAGAAAAAAAAGTTACTTACTTGCGATTTTTTCATAATTTCTTGAATGAAGTATCTGTACTGTATATCCAAGAGGTGAAATCAAAAAAAAAGAGTTTGTTACTTACTTACAAATATTTTCATAATTTCTTGAATGAAATTTACGTATTGTGTAACCAAGAGTTGACTTAAATAAAGATATTGTTACTTACTGAGAATTTCTTCATAATTTCTTGAATTAAATTTCTACGCCGTATATCTAAGTCGTGAAAACAATTAAGAGTTTGTTACTTACTTAGAATTTGGTCATAATTTCTTTAACGAAATGTCTTTTCGTTTATCCAGCAGGTGAATTCAAGAAAGAATTTGCTACTTACTTACAATTTTTTCATAATTTCTTTAATGAAATTTCTGTATTGTGTATCCAAGAGGTGACTTCAAGAAAGAATTTGTTACTTACTTACAATTTTTTTCATCGTTTCTTAAATGAAGTTTCTGCATTGTGTATCCAAGAGTTGACTTCAGGAAAGAGTTTATTACTTGCTTACAATTTTTTCATAATTTCTTAAATGAAATTTCCGTATTGTGTATCCAAGAGTTGACTTCAAGAAAGAAATTGTTACTTACTGCGAATTTTTTCATAATTTATTGAATTAAATTTCTACATCGTGTATCTAAGTCATGAAATTCTTGAATGAAATTTCCATATTGTGTATCCAAGAGTTGACTTCAAGAAAGAAATTGTTACTTACTGAGAATTTTCTCATAATTTCTTGAATTACATTTCTATATCGTGTAGCTAAGTGAAAATTGTTTGTGATAAAGAGAAAAAAAAGTTACTTACTTACGATTTTTTCATAATTTCTTGAATGAAGTATCTGTACTGTATATCCAAGAGGTGAAATCAAAAAATAGTTTGTTACTTACTTACAAATATTTTCATAATTTCTTGAATGAAATTTCCGTATTGTGTATCCAAGAGTTGACTTCAAGAAAGAAATTGTTACTTACTGAGAATTTCTTCATAATTTCTTGAATTAAATTTCTACATCGTATATTTAAGTCGTGAAAATAATTAAGAGTTTGTATCCAAGAGGTGACTTCAAGAAAGAATTTGTTACTTACTTACTTACAATTTTTTCATAGTTTCTTAGATGAAGTTTCTGCATTGTGTATCCAAGAGGTGACTTCAGGAAAGAGTTTGTTACTTGCTTACAATCGAACTATTCTAAAGAATAAAGATGGGTTAAGCTTAAAGATATTTATTGCTTAAACGTATTGACACACAGCCCAAAGAGACACACACAGCCCAAAGACACACACACAGCCCAAAGAGACACAAACAGCCCAAAGAGACAAACACAGACCAAAAAGACACAAACAGCCCAAAGAGACACACAAACAGACCAAAAAGACTCAAACAGCCCAAAGAGACACACACAGCCTAAAGAGACACAAACAGCTAAAAGAGACTCAGACAGGCCAAAGAGAAACACAACCCAAAGAGACAAACACAGACCTAAAAGACTCAAACAGCCCAAAGAGACACATACAGACCAAAAAGACTCAGACACCCCAAAAAAGCACAAAGAGACACACATGGCTCCTAAGGGACACAAACAGCCGAAAGAAACACACAAAGAGCAAAATGACTCAAACACCCCAAAGAGACACACATAGCCCAAAGAAAAACAAACAGCCCAAAGAGACACACACGGGCTAAAGAGACACACACAGACCGAAGAGACATACAAAGTCAAAAGAGACACAAACAGACCAAAAAGTGTCGAACACCTCAAAGAGACACACATAGCCCAAAGATACACACATGACCCATAAGATACACAAACAGACAAAAGAAAAACACACAGACCAAAATTACTCAAACAGTCCAAAGAGACAACATAGCCAAAAGAAACACAAAACAGCCCCAAGAGACACAAACAGCCCAAAGAGACAAAAACAGCCCAAAAAAGAATCAAACAGCCCAAACAGACACAAAAAGATCAAAAAGACTCAAACAGTCAAACGAGACACACAACCCAAAGAGACACAAAAAGCAACAAGAAACACAAATATACACAATAGACAAAAATACCCTACGGAGACACACAAACACCAATCAGACTCAAACAACCACAAGAGACACACAAACATATTAAAAAGACTCAAACAGTCCACATAAGACACACAGATAAAAAGCGCATACCTCGCCCAAATAGATGAAAACACCCCAAAGAGACACAGACAGCCCAACGAGACACACAACCCAAAGAGACAAAGACAGACCTAAAAGACTCAAACAGACCACAGAGACACCAACAGACCAAAAAGACTCAGACACCACAAAAAGACACACAGTCCAACGAGACACACACATCCTAACGAGACACACACATCACAAAGAGACACCCACAGCCAAAAGAGACACATACAGTTCAAAGAGACTTACACGGCCCAAAGAGACGCACACATCCAACAGAGAGACACAAAGCCCAAAACGACACAGACAGCCAAAAGAGGCACACACAGACCATAAAGATTCAAACTGCCAAAAGAGACACACAGCATAAATAGACACACACAGCCAAAAGAGACACACACAGGAAAAATATAAATACACACAGTCCTAATAGAAACACAAAGCCAAAAGAGAAACACACACACAGCCAAAAGACAAAAAAAACGCCCATACAGACACATACATACCAAAAAGATTCAAAAAACCGAAAGAGACACACATTGCCCAAAGAGACACACATGGCCTCTAAGAGACACAAACAGCCAAAAGAAACACACACAGACCAAAATGACTCAAACATCCCAAGAGACACATACAGCTCAAAGAGATGCACGCGGCCCAAAGAGACGCAGACATCCAACAGAGACACACAAAGCCCAAAACGATACAAAAAGCCAAAAGAGACACACACAGACCAAAAAGATTCAAACTGCCCAAAGAGACACACAGCCTAAAGAGACATACACAGCCCAAAGAGAGACACACACACACAGGCTAAAGAGACACACACAGCCCGAAGAGACACAAAAAGCCAAAAGAGAAACACACACAGCCCAAAGAGACAAAAAACGCCCATACAGACACAAACAGACCAAAGGATTAAAACACCCCAAAGAGACACACATAGCCAAAAGAGACACACACGACACCTAAGAGACACAAACATCCAAAAGAAAGACACACAGACCAAAATGACTCAAACAGCACAAAGAGACACACATAGACCAAAGAGACACAAAAAGAACAAAGAGACATAATCACAAAGATAAAACAAAAGACAACAAAAGACACAAAAAGAAACAATAGAAAAAAATATATCAAAAACAAACAAACAGTACAAAGAGACACACAGCCCAAAGAGACGCACAAAGCCCAAAGAAACACAAACAGCACAAATAAACACACACATCCAAAATATACAAACACAGATCAAAAAGACTCAAAAAGCCCAAAGAGACACACAAACACACCAAACAGACTCAAACAGCCCAAAGAGACAAACAGCCCAAAGATACACAAACAGCCTCAAGAGACACAAACAGCTCAAAGAGACACAAACAGGCCCCTCATGCAAATAATTCTGAGTGTAGTCTACTATTCCTTAATTATCAGCATCGTACATTTTGTTTAAATACTTATTTTTTCATTTTCCAGATTCAAGATTTTTATTTAACACAAATGAATAGACAAGCTGAAGTATTTAAAACGAGTCAACATAGAGCTACGATCAAAATGAATGGTACTGGTTATACCCCCAAAATTGACTCCCCCTCCCCCTCGTCTACCCATCCATGCCCCTCCCAAAGGGGGGACCGAAGGGCCCTGTAGATCCTTTTTTAAATTGACAATACTTTTAAAAAGTTATTTGTGTATTATACAGACCACATCGGAGAGGTAAAGCTAGGTCAAGTAACAAATTACCTGAGTTAACAACCCCTTTGGGGTTACCTTAACTGTTAATCAGTTTAATCCTTTTTTTCTCCACCGTCATACAATCCAATCACTAATTAGAATCATTCACACTCCTATTATTCAAAACATTAATTAATATCGTTCATTGTCTACGTAAATTAAGTTTTAGACAATACTGGTTTAGAAAAACTGGAATAAAATAATTTATTATATTGGCAGCTAAAGAAGACGCGCCGGTCATGTATACCGTGAATTAGAAATCCGGTAAATTGTGTCAGAAAAACTTGAACCAAACCAGATTATACCCGCCTAACCAGATTGTACCTACCAAACCAGATTACCCCCACCAGAAACCGGTCCGGTACGGGGGCCTATGCAAAATAGTACCTTGGTTACTACTCCTGGCTTACTAAATTTGTTGGTAGATCCCGGGAACCAAGACCGTCATTCCATATGTAAGGCATTCACACTCTTTCTAGTAATGACCTAATTTGGGATGGCCACGACGTTTCCGAACCATAACTCAACATCTAATAATAAGCTGCTCTTACAAGTCTATGTTCATTACACCTAATGAGCTTCAACCAAAATCTAAGCATCAAAATAGACCTACGTAGTTTTAACGAAAACAGGCCCATATCACCTTTCAGAATCTGTGAATGAGCTGTCTGATGTAATCCAAACAGTCTTTTATAATACTGGATCTGGATGGACTCCAACTTCTGTGTCGCTTCTCCGCCCTAAATCTCTGCTCCATATCCTATTACTGTTAAAATTTTTGTATTAAATATTCTTTTATGCATTTTTAGGTATTTCTAAAAATACCTATCGTCGGATTTCTAAAAATTCCAGACATGGCCACTTTGCCTCTATTAATTATTTCATCAACATGACTCTTTAAACTTCCATTTTCCGATAAAACAAATCCTAAATATTTTATTCTTTTACTTACATTCAGTTCCTTTATTATTAAATTTAAATCTATAATATCTTCACCACTTACTTTCCTTTTTTAAAAATAACAACTTCACTCTTTTCAACGTTCAGCCTTAATTTTTTCATCTACAAATATTCTTCTATGAGACTCAGAAGCGTCTGCAGATCTTGCGATGTACTAGCCACCAATGCAATACCATCTGCAAATAATAAAAGTGATAGTTTATGGATCCCTAGACTAGCTTTCGGAGCCCATCTATTCTCTAGAAAATCAAAAACATCATTTATAAAAATATTAAAAATTTAGGAGAAAGAGTGCTGCCCTGTTTTACTCCCAGCTTAATATTGAAAAGCCTAGAAAACCTGTTACCAACTAACATGATTCCACTGACAAAAATATACAAACTCACTATCAACCTCACAAACAAATGAGGGAGGCCAATTCTAAACAGGGCATCCTTCAATAGCTCTCTGTCGACACTGTCGAACGCCTTGTAAAGGTCCAGAAATCCCATATAAAGACAAGTTTTTCCCTTTCCATATTTATCAATTAATGCTTTTAAAATAAATATTATATCTACCGTCCCATACCCTGTCCTAAAATCTCCTTGTTCTTCATGTATTATATTATTTTTATTTAATCATTTAGAAAGCCTGGTATCTAATATTTTCTCCATTACCTTACTTAAAGCAGGGGCACGTGCTATTAAACGATAACTCATGTGCAACTTGGGGTTTCCTCTCTTAAAAAGCGTTATAAGCAATGATCTCTTCCACCCATTTGGCCATTGTCCTGAAGTTAACACCTTATAACAAAGAAAAACAATTATCGACACAAAAATTGAAAGAAAATTCTTAAATAACGTTATTGGTACACCATCAACACCTGCAGCTGAACCTCCTTTTAAATTCTTGAATACAAACTTAATCTCATCATTACTCACTTCCCCTACTAAATCATAATCATGTTTTTTCATAAGATAAACAACCATCTCTGAGGTATGTGCTACCTCTTGTATTTCTGCACAATCACCTTCAAGTTTTTTAGGTAATCAGCCCATGAACTGGCGTCTGGAGCCACCTGGGTCTTTCCTTTTTCGTTTCCAATATCATTCCTTATATAACCCCAAAACTTCTTAAAACCTTTATTTCTAAAATCATCTGCAATATCCAGTTTCTTCTTATTCTCAAAATCTTGTTTTTCCTTTTTATTAACCTTTTATAATCCCTTCTTTTATTTTTATATTCAGCTAATCTTAAACTTTGATCTTCAGCTCTGTCACATTATTTTAAATGACTCAATAAATATCTGACCTTTTATTTCATTATCTTACATTCCAAATCAAAATATCGCTCATTTTTTTTTCAGATTACACGATATTTCATTTAACTCCATAATTATACCATGTATATCTTTTCCATCTTCTTCTAACGCTTTCAACTTATTTGTTATATTCAACTTCATAAGCTCCCTTTTAAAAGTTTCAAAATCATTATCGGTTAAATCATATTTAATTCGTTTTCCTAAGCCGTCTAATCTAAGCTCTCCGTTACATAAATTTCTAACTCGAAGACCATCATCCTGAAGCTTCCCAGTCTTCAACTCAAGCTTAATAGCTAAAACATGCTCTATTGGGGGGGGGGGGGGGGGGGTAAATTAAATAATAGCATGAAAAACAAAAAGAAGGACAAGAGGAAACAAAGAAGAAAAAAAACAAAAAAAAACTAAACAACACGAAAAACTACCATGCCAATCAAAATAAATGAAAAAAAACAAATTGAAAAGGAAAGATAGAGGGGGGAAAAGGGAGGAGAGAACTAACTGTCTAGGCATAAAGGTGGTTGGTTAGCTGTTTTTTAAATTGTCCATAAGAATGACATAGCTAAATTTTAACTGGTAGGGAATTCCAGATGGAGGCACAACATAAAACTGGATTGAAATCTAGTCTTATTGTTTTGGTTTTATGAATGAAAATATCCATAAAATTTCTGAGAGAAAAAGAAACACAAGATTCAATGCGCAATTCAGAATTTAAAAGATATAATTGTTTGAAGAAATTAGGGAGGAGTCCATGAAAATACTTAAAAATGAAACAAGAGGAAAGAAAGATGTATGTTGATTGACCATCCATTCATGCTGAGCTGGTCTGTCACCTCAGACACTAATTTAACTAATTTGTTATGTATTTTGAAAATAGGAAAGGTAAAAGAAGAGAATGTTGATAGCCATACTGTTGGACAGTAGTATATATAAGGTTGAATGAGAGTTATAAATAAGTTACTGAAGATTATGAATATGATTTTTGGAAAAGGGGAAGTATCTAACGATTTTAGGAACACCTTAATTGAGCCACCTTATAAGAAAGGTGATAAAAGTGAGTGTGGTAATTATCGAGGGATTAGTCTGATCTCTGTAGGTAGTAAATTACTTAGTAATATGATACTTTTTTAGACTGAGACATGCCGTAGACAAAGTTTCAAGAGAAGAACAGTGCGTTTCTAGAAAAGGTAGAGGATGTGTCAACCAAATTTTCACTCTTAGGTTAATAGTTGAGAAGTGCCTGAGTTATCAAACACCTTTGGTCCTCAGTTTTATCGATTATGAGCAAGCGTTTGATTCTGTTGATAGAAGAGCTTTACTTAAGGTCTTATCCTTGTATGGTATACCAGACAAATACATTAAAGTGATTAGTGCTATGTACGAGAATACCACTGCTACGGTTAAGGTAGGAAATAAGGTTAGTAGCCGGTTTTGTATTAAATCAGGAGTTAATCAGGGTTGTGTTCAATCCTCCTTTGCGTGGATTATTTTGATAGACTTTGTCTTAAGGAGCACAGGAAAGGCAATCGGAGACCACGGATTCAAATGGGGAGGTAAAAGTCTCCTTGACTTAGATTATGCTGATGGTTTAAGGATCCTAGATCAAAGTGTGAGCAAAAATGAAGTTTTAGAGGTTTTGTTAGTTCAGGGTGCTAGAATAGGTTTGAAAACTAATGTGAAGAAGAATAAGTAACTTAGGCTAAAAATAAGTGAAGACAAATAGGTTACGCTGGACAACGAAAATATCGACCAGTTGAATAGCTTCACTTACCTTGGTAGTATTATTAGCGAAGACGGCGGGAGCAGTGAAGATGTCAAAAGTAGAATAGCCAAGGCTCAGGGTGTTGTTTCACAGTTAAAAAAAAGTTTGTAAGAATAGGAAGAATAGTCTGCAAACCAATATTAGAATATTAGAAGCTACAGTGATGATAGTGGTCAAATATGGCTCTGAAGCATGGGCGCTCCGAAAAGCGGATGAAGATTTGTTAGATGTTTTCCAGAGAAATTGCTTAAGGATTGTTCTGGGTACCCGGTTGACTGACAGCATTTCAAACAATAGGCTGTACGAAAAATGTGGTTCAATACCGCTCTCTAGAGCTATAATGAAGGAAAGGTTTAGGTGGCTAGGGCATTCTGTGCGGATAAAGGATGGCAGATTTCCGAAAGTTGTTTTTTTGTGCCAACCGTTTAGGGCTAAACGGAAAATCGGCTGTCCTCGTCTGGGGTGGGAGGACGTCATAAAGAAAGATTTAAAGGAAATGGGAACTTCATGGGCGGTTTGAAAAGGGAGGCTTTGAATAGATTGGGATGGAGGAGGAGCGTGCGTAGCTGTGTTGGCCTCAGCCGGCTTGGTGCTACGGTGAGTTGTTAGTAGTAGTAGTAGTAGTACAATGAGTGAGTAAAAGATGACCTTTATTAATGACCCAGGGAAGCAATGACGAAGCTTCCGAAGAACTCCTAGGTTTCTGGAGAGCTTAAGTTTCACAAGGGCACAGTGATGTTTGAAAGAAAGATTTTCGTCCAATAAAACACCCGGGAATCGAACTTGTCTATCAGGGAGATGAGTTATATCACCATGAGTGGTAGAAATAGTTTGAACCCAAGGACAAGAAGTACCTGATCTTAAAAAAAATAAGTAGACTAGATTTAGCTAGATTTAGGGCAAGATAATTTGCATCAAACCAAGCAAAGGTTCTTTCTAGAACAGAATACACTTTCTTGAGAAGAAAAGAATCATCAATTTCTGAACACCGATGAGTACCATCATCTATTAATGCATATAGTACATGATCTGGAGCTATGTCACTAGATCGAACAAAATTGTAATTGCAAATACTACAGCAACTTTGTTTAGTTTGCTTAGATACAAAAATAAAAGAGTCATTGATGAATATTAATTAAAAAAAAAACTTTCCGAAAAATAAGTTTTTCAAAGAAAAGTAAAGGCCATTTTGAACTTAAGCTCAGCATATACAAATACCTTTTAAAATTCAAACTCAAAACGACCAGAAATTACTATTAAACAATAAATGAAACCCAAAACAAATAGAAATTAAATAAACAATCATAGCAAAAGCATACATCAAGTAATAATATAAATGAATAAATACACCTTAAGGCGAGTAATGCTTAGATTGAATATGAATATCAAGCTTAAAACGAAAAAAAGTATTTCCCAATTGAAGTCCAATTGAAACCTACTGCGTCATTGATGCTTTACTGAAAACCAATTTTATGACAAATATTTTCTTTTGTACTTAATATTGAAAATAAACATTAAAATTATAGTAATATTTTGATCTGACGAGCTTTCAGCAATTAATATCATTATAAATAAAATATTCAGTTTAATTTATTAGCTCTTTTTAAAGTTGTTAAACACGAATATAGTTTCCCTACAAACAAGTGCTTGGATACTGCCTCCTTTCCTAACTACATAAAAACCAAAAGCCTACTGCATCATTGGCCCTTAACTGAAAACGGATTATATTACAAATATTTTCTTTTCCAGTTCTTACAGTATTGAAAATAAAAATACAATTATAGTGGAATTAATCCTTTAACTGATGGATCTTTCAAAAATTAATATCATTATACATGAAATATTCAATTTGATGTGGTTTATACTTTCCAAGACTGTTCAAGACTCACATAGTTTTCAGTAAAGCGCCAATGACGCAGTAGGTTTTAGACTTTTACAGTGAGAGAAGGATGTCATACCCAATCTCTTGTTTTTGGTGATTTTTGTTCGTTTCAAGCTTGATTTGCATACTCATTTTAAGTTTCCCTCGCTTGAAGATTTATTTATGAATTTATATCAGTATCTATTGTGTGTTTGTTTGTATTGACTGTCTGTTTAATTTCTGTTCGTTTTAAGTTTCATTTATACTTCAATAGGAAAATATTTTTCTTTCGTTTTAAGCTTGATATTCATATTCAATCTAAGAAATACTCGCTTTAAGATCTATTTATTCATTTGTATTATTACTTGTTGTATGTTTTTGCTATGATTGTTTATTTAATTTCTGTTCGTTTTTGGTTTCATTTATTCTTTAATAGTGATTTCTGGTCGTTTTGATTTTGAAATTTAACAGGTATTTTTATATACTGACCTTAAGTTTAAAAAGGCCTTTACTTTTCTTTGAAAAACTTATTTTTCTGAAAGTTTTTTTTTAATTAATTTTTGTTCGGTTTTGATTGCTAAAAATGTCAAGTTTTTAAAAATTCCTTATTTCAAATTCAAACTTTAAAAAAAAATCAAATGTTCATCAAAGTATCAAAAATGGTATCAAAGTAACAATCTCAAAGTGAAAAAACGGGTTTGTGTCAACCTCGGACTTTTTATTATCTGATGTTTGAACTATTTTTAACAAAATTGCTATCTCAAAATTTTTATCGGATGGGTTTGGGGAAAAAGGGCGTGGGGGGACTAGATTAAGCTTAGGTCTCTTTTGACTCTTTAAAAGTGAACTAGAACTTTCTATTTTCAATCAAACGAGCCCTCTCTGAAGTTTATACGAGTGTCCCTTCTATAAGAACCATATATATCCCTAGAGTATAACTTACAACGCCTATTCCTGGGCCCCTGGGGGTCTGTGTGAACCCTGGAGTTTTAATATCTGATGGTTGAACTATTATTAACAAAATGGTCACCTGAAATTTTTATCGGGTGGGTTTATCCATGCGATAGACCCAAAGGCTTTGAGGGTGGGAGGGGCTAGTTGCCCTCTAATATTTTTTCACTCTGAGAAAATGAACTACAACTTTTAATGTCTATTCAAATAATTCCTCTCTGAAGTTTGTACGAGCATACCTTTCATAGGAACCATATATTCCCCCAGAGTAATACTTACAACGTCTGCCCCAGCCCTGTTTGGCTGTGTTGACAAAGGAGTTTTCTTATCTGATCTAAACCTCAAATTTATTATCAGATTTATTTGGGGAAAAAGGGCTTGGGGGCCACTTGCTATTCTATCACTTTTGACTCTTTAAAGGGGCACTAGAATTCTCGATTTCCAATCGAATGAGCTCCCTTTGAAGTTTATATGACGACTCGTTCTTTATGAAGTGACTCTGCGAAAAAATAAATGGAGTGTGGGGGGACGCTAGCTGCCTTCCAATCACTTTTGACTCTTAAAAAGTGAATTAAAGCTTTCAATTTCCATTCAAATGAGCCCTCTGGGAATTTTATACGAGCATCCCTTCCATAACAACCATGTATGCCCCCAGGGCATAACTTACAACGCCTACCCCTGGGCCCTGGGGGGCTGGGTCAGTACCGGAACTTTTTGCTATAAGAACATTGAACTATTTTAAAAAAATTGGCTATTACAAGAGGTTTATCACAGGCATGGAGGGCGTGGAGGAGGGGGGGGGGGCTGGTTGCCTACGGATATAATTTGACTATTAAAAAGTGAACAAGAACTTTAAATTTAAAATCAAATGAACCCTCACCAAAGTTTACGTGAGCTTCCAATCCATAAGAACTATATATGCCCCTAGAGCATTACTCATAACGCCTGCCTCCGGGCCCTGGCGGGTTCCGTCGACGCAGGATTTTTTTTTATCTGACCTTTGAACTATTTTTAATGAAATGGCAATTATAAAGATTTTATCGGATGGGCTTGGGGAAAAATGAGTGTGTGGGGGCTAGTTGGGGGCTAGTTGCCCTCGAATATCTTTTGACTCTTAAAAATTGAACTATAATTTTCAATTTCCAATCAAATGAGCTCCCTCTGAAGTTTATACAAGCATCCCGTTCATAATAACCATATACGCCCCCCGGACAACAATTACAACCCCTAGCCCCCGGGCTCTGGGGGGGGGGGGGGTGTTTTTTTATCAAATTTTTGAACAATTTCCAACACACTGGCTATCTCAAAATTTGTAGCGGCCGTATTTGGGAAAAAAAGCAGGGGGGGATAGTTTAAGTCTCTTGACTTTTAAAAAGTGAACTAGAACTTTCAATTTCCAGTCAAATGAGCCCTCTAAGTTTATACGAGCATCCCTTTCATAAGAACCATACAAGCCCTTAGGGCATAACTTAGAACGCCTTCCCCTGTGTCCTGGAATGTTCTATTGACACCAGATTTTTTCTTGTCCGACCTTTGAAATATTTTTAACAGGATTTCTAACTCAACATTTTCATCAGTTGGGTTTTGAAAAATAAGGTGTGGGAGGGGGGGCTTGCTGCCGTCGGATGTCTTTTGACTATTAAAAAGTGAGCTTGAACTTTCAATATCCAAACAAATTATCCCTCTCTGAACTTCATACGAGCATCCCTTCCATACGAAAAATATATGCCTTACAACGCCTTTCCCTGGGCCCTGGGGGGTTGTGACGACACCTGAGTTTTTGTTATCTGACTTTTGAAATATTTTTAACTTAATAGCTATCTCAAAATTTTTTTTTAATGCATTTGGGGAAAAAAGGGCGTGGGGGGGCTGGTTGCCCTCCAATCTCTTTTGCTCTAAAAAACTTAACTAGAACTTTCAATTTAGAATTAAAAGAGCCATCTCTGAATTTCTAACGAGCATCCCTTCAATAAGAACCATATCTTCCCTCAGGGCATAACTTACAACACCAGCCCTCGGGCCTTGAGGGGCTGTGTTGACCCCTCAGTTTTCGTTATATGGTCATTGAACTCTATTAAAAAAATCTATCTCAACGCTCTTATCTGATGGGTTTGAGGAAAAAAGGACATGAACGGGGGGGGGGTCTAGGGGCCCTCCAATCTCTTTTGACTATTAAAACGTGAACTAAAACTTTCAATTTAAAATCAAATGAGCCTTCTTTGAAGATAATACGAGCATCCCTTCCATAAGACCCATATATGCCCCCAGGGCATAACTTACAACGCCTGCCCCCGGGCCCTGGTGAGTTGTGTCAACACTGGAATTTTTGTTATAGGATCTCTGAACTATTTTTAACAAAACAGCTATCTAAACATTTTTATTGGATGCATTTGGGAAAAAAGAGTTTGGGGGGGGGGAGCTGGTTACCCTCCAATATCTTTTGACGCTTAAAAAGTGAACTAGAAATTTCAATTTCCAATCAAATGAGCCCTCTCTGAAGTTTATACGAGCATTCCTTCCATAAGAACCATATATGCCCCCAGGGCATAACTTATAACCCTTGTCGCTGAAGACTGTGGGGGGAGTATCCTGCTAAAACATATAATTTCCAGAACTTTCAACTACGTTGAATAAAATGGCTGTATAAAAATGTTGACTGGATGTGTTTGGGGAAATGGTGGGCGTGGAAGGGGTGTCAGTTGCCTTAGAATCACTTTCGACTATTAAAAAGGGAACTATACATTTAAATTTCCAATTGAATGAACCCTTTCTTAAGTTTCTACGACAACGTTGTCTATACAAAACCTTGTATGCCCCCAAGGCACAACTTAAAATCCTTGTCCTGAGGGCTCTGGGGGAGTTGTCATCCTCAAAGACCTAATTTTCAGAACTTAAAACTCGTTTAATAAAATGGTGTCTCAAAATTTTGATTGGATGTGTTTGCGGAAAAGGTGGGCGTGCGAGGGGGGCTAGTTGCCCTAAAATCACTTTCGACTATTTAAAAGGGAACTAGCCCTTTGGATTCCAATCGAAAAAGCCCTTTTTGAAGATTCTACGACAACACCTTCTATAAAAACCTTATATGCCCCCAGGGTATAGCTTACAACCCTTTCCTCGAGGGTTGTGGGGGAGTGTCCTCCTCAAAAATATATTTTCTATCTGGAAATCAAATACGTTGAATAAAATGACTATCTCAAAATTTTGATTGGATGTGTTTGGGGGAATGATAGTCCAGGGGGGGCTACTTGCCCTCCAGTCACTTTCGACTATTAAGAAGGGCACTAGCCCTTTGAATCTCCAGTCGAATGAGCCTTTTTTGAAGTTTCTACGACATGGCCTTCTATAAAACCTGATATACCCCCAGGGCATAACTTAAAACCCTTGCCCTGTGGGTTGTGCGGGAGTGTCCTCCTCAAAAACATATTTTATATCGGGATATCAACTACGATGAACAAAATGGCTATCTCAAAATTTTGATTGGATGTGTTTCGGGGAATGATGGGCGTGGGGGGGGGGGCTAGTTGCCCTCCAATCACTTTCGACTATTCAAACGGGCACTAGACCTTTGAATTTCCAATTGAATGAGTTCTTTTTGAAGTTTCTACGACAACGCGTTCTATAAAAACCTTATATGTCCCCAGGGCATAACTTAAAACCCTTGCCCTGAGGGTTGTGCGGGAGTGTCCTCCTCAAAAACATATTTTCTATCGTGAAATCAACTACGCTGAACAAAATGGCCATCTCAAAATTTTTATTGGATGTGTTTTGGGGAATGATGGGCATGGAGGGGGCTAGTTGCCCTAAAATCACTTTCGACTATGAAAAAGGGTACTAGCCCTTTGAATTTTCAATCGAATGAGCCTTTTTTGAAGTTTCAACGACAACACCTTCTACAAAAACCTTATATGCCCCCAGGGCATAACTTAAAACCCTTTCCTCGAGGGTTGTGGGGGAGTGTCCTCCTCAAAAACAAATTTTCTATCTGGAAATCAACTACGCTGAAAAAATGGCTATCGCAAAATTTTGATTGGATATTTTTGGGGGAATGATGGGCGTGGAGGGGGGCTAGTTGCCCTCCAAACACTTTCGACTATTAAAACGGGCATTAGACCTTTGAATATCCAATCGAATGAGTCCTTTTTGAAGTTTCTACGACAACGCCTTCTATAAAAACCTTATATTCCCCCTAGGGCATAACATAAAACCCTTGCCCCGAGGGTTGTGGGGGAGTGTCCCCCTCAAAAACATATTTTCTATCTGGAAATCGACCACGCCTAACAAAATGGCTATCCCAAAATTTTGCGTGGATGTTTTTTGGGCAAGGCTGGGCGTGGGGGGGGGGCTAGTTGCCCTCCAATCACTTTCGACTATTAAAAAGGGCACTAGAACTCTCGATTTCCAATCGAATGAGCCTCAATTGAAGTTTCTACGACGACCCCTCCTATATGAAGTGTCTCTGGGAAAAAAAATAATTATAAATAATAAAACATTGAAGCTGTATGGCCTTTACTATAGGCAACGCTATAGCGTTGCCTCTGCTAAGGAATAAATCAACATGGAATTGATATTGAAGCTTGGGGTCAATACTGATAGACCTTCCAGATAAATAAGTTTCAACCCAATGATAACTGATTCCTCGTAACCCTATGTGCTCCATTTTGGATTGTAGGATAGTATGAGATATGCTGTCAAACGCTTTTCTGACATCAAGGAAAATTGCTACTTGAATTCTACCCTCATCAAGTGCCTTATGAATGAACTTCAGCAAGGTCATACAAGCATGTTCTATTGAGTGCTTAGGGCAAAAACCAAACTGATTGCAATGGAGAAATTTTTTTTATTAAGAAATGACGAAAGTCTAGAGTACATTTATTTTTCAAAAATTTTACTAAAGGCTGATAAAAGAGACATTGGTCGATAATTAGATGGATCATCTCTAGAACCACAGTTATGGAGAAAAACTAATCTGGCAGATTTTAGGGTACTAGGAAAATTTCCATTCAAAAATGATAAGTTAACAAGAATGGTGAGAGGAGATAGAATAGAGGCTAGAATAAACTTTAACGCCTTGGCAGGAATTTGGTCAGGTCCACAAGAGGAAGATGCTATTAGCTCAGAGACGATTCTCTGGGCTTCAAACTTAGAAACCGGATCCAAAGCCATCGATTTTTGACAAGAAGGACCGAGGTACTTTCTAAAGTCACTGGTGGAAGAACCACTAACCAAAATATCTTCAGAAATTAATTTTCAATGGATTCAAAGTAAGAGCAAAATTCATGATAAAACTAAAAAATAATAAAAAAGAGAAAAACGAGGATTATACAAGCCAGTGAAAAATGTGGACTAAAATGAAAATATTTCGGTCAAGACCTCCGCTTGACCGTCCTCTGTGCTCTATAATAACATAAAAATTACTAATAAAAATCCAAGTATACTATAAAAAATTTCAAACCTTAAAACAAAACACAACTAAAAATTGACGACCCTTTCTATGTAACGGTGAAAGGGTAACTACACAACCAAAAATTGACGACCCTTTCCATGTAACGGTGGAAGGGTAACACAACTAAAAATTGACGACCTTTTCCATGTAACGGTGAAAGGGTGAAAACCCCCTTAGAAATTAATTTATTTGGAAAGTTATTTCTTTTGGAATTGGGATGAAGAACTGTGTTTATAAGTTGCCAGGTTTTTCTCATATTCTTGCTGAATTTAGAGAACATCTGGGAGTAATAAATATACTTTGCTTTACGAATTAAGGAATTCAATAAATTTTTATATTTTTATACCTTTCAAGATGATGATTAGAGTTAGAGGATTTGATTGCTTTCCACAAGTAAGTCTTTCTTTTAGTACTCTTACGAAGAGCTGAAGTCATCCAAGGGGCACGAGGAACTTAACGCTTGGAGCTTTTAGCAGCTGAGGTTACACAGCAACTATCAACAAAGGCCTGTTTGACCAGATCATAAAACTGATTGAAAAGACTATCAATAGACTGACTTGAATCGGTGAGAAGCTCCCAGGAGGTGTCAGACAATAGAAATTTAAACTGTTCAAGTTGATACTGTTGGTAACGGACTGATAAATTAAAAGGAATGGAAGGAAATGAAGGTGGACCAGAGATTAAATAATTCGTAATACATGGAAAATGGTCAGAGGTGTCAGATATGATAAAAAAGCTCGAATTAGGCATTAAAGTTGAAAAAAATATTGTCGATTAATGTGGCAGATGTGTCAGAAACTCTAGTAGGAATAGTGATACAAGGAAACATATTAAAAGATAAAGCAGAGGATAAAAAGTCATAAGAAGTTGTTTTTAACAGGTCAATATTGAAGTCTGCTAAAAGGATAATTTCATAATTAGTTATGAATATTTCATTCACAACTTTGTCAAATATTCCTAGGAATGAAGGTATCGACCCTCTTGGTGGGCAAATGATAGTATATTTCTCCAATGATAGTTTTCTTCTTAAAATTTCAATTGAAAACAGACTCAAAAACACCATCTAAATGCTTATACAGATCACTACGCAAAATATAATCCAGGTAATCAGCAATAAAAAATGCTAAGCCACCTTTTTTTCTCTCCAATCTATTTTCAAACTCCAAGTTATACCCGGAAATATCTAAAAACACGTCATTGCTCTTGTGGAGAAATGTTTCACAGAGCCCAAATGTTTCACAGAGTCCAGAGTCCAGAGTCCTTGAATGTTTAAATGAAGAACTGAGAAATTAATACCAGAATTTACATTTGGGTCATTTCATATCTATAGACACAATTAGCAGTAGAATTACTAGTCAAAGAAGCGATATTAGGTGGGGTCCCAGACGAGTCATCATTTTAATTGAGAACATTTAGAGGAATCATCTCAAGCAATTTAAACTGAATAGGAATAGAGTCATCAAAACTAGAGTGATCGTCATCAACATCTGTCATTTATAAGAAGCGGATGTAATAAAAATCTGGACATAGCTAAAGAGGAATGCGCAGAAAAAGAAAGAATTAACAGGTAATTAATAGAAAAATTATTTGTACAATGATCAAAAAATAGAATCATCGTATGAAAGAAAAACAAAAAATCATTAGCAATGTCAAACACAGTGAGGTAGCACATAGCTATCAAACCACGAAGTTTGCAAGAAAAATATAAAAATTGAAAAGATAAGAGGCAACGCTGTAGCGTTGCCTATAGTAAAGGAAATACGGCTCCAATGTTTTATTATTAGTTATTTATTTGTTTTCCCAGAGGCACTTCATATGAAAGGGATCGTCGTAGAAACTTCCAAGGGGGCTCATTCGATTGGAAATCGAGAGTTCTAGTGCCCTTTTTAATAGTCAAAAATGATTGGAGGGCAACTAGCCCCCCCCCCACGCCTATCGTTCCCCCAAACACATCCAATCAAAATTTTGAGATAACCATTTTTTTTAGCGTAGTTGATTTTCAGATAGAAAACATGTTTTTGAGGAGAATACTCCCCCACAACCCTCAGGGCAAGGGTTTTAAGTTATGCCCTGGGGGCAGATAAGGTTTTTATAGAAGGCGTTGTCGTAGAAAATTCAAAACAGGATCATTCGATTGGAAATTAAAGAGCTAGTGCCCTTTTTTATAGTCGAAAGTGATTGGAGTGTAACTAGCCCCCATCCCCCCCCCGCCCATCATTTCCCCAAACGCACCCAATCAAAATTTTCAGATAGCCATTTTATTCAGCGTAGTTGATTTCCATATAGAAAATATATTTTTGAGGAGGACACTCCCCCACAAGCCTCAGGGCAAGGGTTTTAAGTTATACCCTGGGGGGATATAAGGTTTTTATAGAAGGCGTTGGTGTAGAAACTTCGAAACAGGCTCATTCGATTGGAAATTAAAGGGCTAGTGCCCTTTTTAATAGTCGAAAATGATTGGAGGGCAACTAGCCCCCCCCCACGCCCATCATTCCCCCAAACACATATAATCAAAATTTTGAGATGGCTATTTTGTTCATCGTAGTTGATTTCCAGATAGAAAATATATTTTTGGGGAGGATAATCCCCCACAACCCTCAGGGCAAGGGTTTTAAGTTATGCCCTGGGGGCATTTAAGGTTTTTATAGAAGGCGTTGTCGTAGAAACTTCAAAACAGGATCATTCAATTAGAAATTAAAGAACTAGTGCCCTTTTTAATAGTCGAAAGTGATTGGAGTGTAACTAGCCCCCATTCCCCCCCACGCCCATCATTTCCCCAAAAACATCCAATAAAAACTTTCAGATAGCCATTTTGTTCAGCGTAGTTGATTTCCAAATAGAAAATATATTTTTGAGGAGGACACTCCCCCACAACCCTCAGGGCAAGGGTTTTAAGTTATGCCCTGGGGGCATATAAGGTTTTGATAGAAGGCGTTGTCGTAGAAACTTCAAAACAGGCTCATTCGATTGGAAATTAAAGGGCTAGTGCCCTTTTTAATAGTCGAAAATGATTGGAGGGCAACTAGCCCTCCCCCGCCCATCATTCCCCTAAACACATCCAATCAAAATTTCGAGATAGCCATTTTGTTCAACGTAGTTAATTTCAACAGAGAAAATATGTTTTTGAGGTGGATAATCCCACACAACCCTCAGGGCAAGGGGTTTAAGTTATGCCCTGGGGGCATATAAGGTTTTATAGAAGGCGTTATCGTAGTAACTTCAAAACATGCTCATTCGATTGGAAATTGAAGGGCTAGTGCCGTTTTTAATAGTTGAAAGTGAATGGAGTGTAACTAGCCCCCTCCCCCCCCCCACCCCCCTAAATTACCCAAAAAACACCAATCAAAATTTTCAGATAGCCGATTTGTTAACCACAGTTTATTTACAGAAACAAAATATATTTTTTAGGAGGACACTCCCCCACAACCCTCAGGGCAAGGGTTTTAAGTTATGCCCTGGGGGTATATAAGATTTTTATTGAAGGCGTTGTCGTAGAAACTTCAAAACCGGGCTCATTCAATTGGAAATTAAAGGGCTAGTGCCCTTTTAATAGTCAAAAGTGATTGGAATACAACTAGCCCCCCCCCCCACACCCATCATTTCCCCAAACACATCCAATCAAAATTTTGAGATAGCCATTTTGTTCTGCGTAGTTTATTTCCAAATAGAAAATTTGGTTTTTGAGGAGGACACTGTCCCAGAACCTTCAGGGCAAGGGTTTTAAGATATGCCCTTGGGGCATATAAGGTTTTTATAGAAGGCGTTGTCGTATAAACTTCAAAAAAGGCTCATTTAATTGTAAATTCAAAGGGATAGTGCCCTTTTTAATAGTCAAAAGTGATTGGAGGGCCACTAGTCCCCCCCCTACGCCCAGCATTCCCCCAAACACATCCAATCAAAATTTTGAGATTGCCATTTTTGTTTCAGCATAGTTGATTTCCAGATTGAAAATATATTTTTGAGGAGGAAACTCTCCCACAACCCACAGGGCAAGTTTAAGTTATGCCTTGGGGGCATATAAGGTTTTTATAGAAGGCGTCGTCGTAGAAACTTCAAAATAGGCACATTCAATTGGAAATTCAAAGGGCTAGTGCCCTTTTTAATAATCGAAAGTAATTGGAGGGCAACTAGCCCCCCCCCCCCTCACGCCCATCATTTCCCCAAACACATCCAATCAAAATTTTCATTTAGCCATTTTGTTCAGCGTACTTGATTTCCAGATAGAAAATATATTTTTGAGGAGGACAATCCCCCCTAACCCTCAGGGTAAGAGTTTTAAGTTATGCCATGGGGGCATATAAGGTTTTTATAGAAGGCGGTGTCGTAGAAACTTCAAAAAAGGCTCATTCGATTGGAAATTCCGAGGGTTAGTGCCCTTTGTAATAGTCGAAAGTGATTTGAGGGCAACTAACCCCCTCTGACGCCCACCTTTTCCCCAAACACATCCAATCAAAATTTTAAGACAGCCATTTTATTAAACGTAGTTTTAAGTTCTGGAATTTAGGTCTTTGAGGATTACAAATCCCCCAAAGCCCTCAGGGCAAGGGCTGTAATTTAAGGATTCTCTGAATCCTTCATATTATTTCTTATGGAAGGGATGCTCGTATAAACTTTAGAGAGGGCTCATTTGATTGGAAATTGAAAGTTCTTGTTCACTTTTTAAGAGTCAAAAGAGATTGGAGGGCAACTAGCCCCTCTACCTCCTCCACGCCCTAAATGCACCAGATAAAAATTTTGAGATAGACATTTTGTTAAAATAGTTCAAAGTTCTGATAACAAAAAACTCCGGTGTCGAAACAGCCCACCAGGGCCCAGGGGTAGGCGTTGTAAGTTATGCCATGGGGAATAACTTATTAAAGGGGGCTTATAACTTATGGGAAGGGGTTTTGTATGGGAAGAACAAATAGGAAATCTATTACAATTATCCAATTATAAGGTTAAAATACATACTCTGTGATAGATGCAAAATTGTTTCGGCACACAAATTCCTATTAAGGTCAATTCCAAACAGTCGTGTTCCCTTTGTGTCAGCAAGTGAAATGGTCTAAACCCCCTTTTTGGAGCTATTTTTTCATTCCATTCATTGTTGCCAATCGCTGTCCATAAGTTATGCAAGCTGTCTATTGTTCATGCATAAGGTTTTTATGAAAGAGGTAATCGAATAGACTTTGAATAAAGCCTCATTCGATTTAAATTGAAAGTTCTAGATCCGTTTTTTAAAGTCAAGAATAATTGGACAGTAAGAACCCCCCTCCCCCATGCCAAAAAAACTTGAAACTTTTTGCAATCAAAAACGAACAAAAATTAATTTAAAAAAAACTTTCCGAAAAATAAGTTTTTAAAAGAAAAGTAAAAGCGACTTTAAACTTAAGATCATGAGATACAAATACCTTTTAAAATTCAAACTCAAAACCACCAGAAATTACTATTAAAGAATAAATGAAACCCAAAACGAACAGAAATTAAATAAATACTCATAGCAAAAAACATACAACAAGTAAAAATATAAATGAATAAATAGATGTTAGATCGAGTAATGCTTAGATTGAATATGAAAATCAAGCTTAAAAAGAAAACAAATAATTTGCTATTAAAGTATAAATGAAACTTAAAACGAACAGAAATTAAATAAACAATCAATGCGAACAAACATACAATATACTTTAATGTAAATGAATAAATAAATCTTAAAAAGAGTGAAACTGAAATTGAATATGCAAATCAAGTTTGAATCGAATAAAAATAACTACAAACAAGAATTTGGGTATCGTCTCACTGCAGAAGTCTAAAACCTACTGCGCCATTGGCGCTTTACTGAAAACGAATTATATTACAAATGTTTTCTTTTGTGCTTAATATTGAAAATAAATATTAATATTACAGTAAAATTTTGAACTGATGAGCTTTTAGCAATTAATATCATTATGCATCAAATATTTAGTTTAATCTATTAGTTCTTTTCAAGATTGGTCAAGACAGATATAGTTTCACTACAAGCAAAATTTGGATACTGCCCCCTTCTTTAACTGTAAAAACCTAAAGCCTTCTGCGTCATTGGTGCTTCACTGAAAACGAATTACTCGTATATTACAAATTTATTATTTTCCAGTTCTTACAGCATTTAAAATGAAAATAAAAATTACAGTGAAAAAAAAATCTTGAACTGATGGATCTTTCAACAATTAATATCATTATATATCTAATATTCCATTTGATTTTGTTTATACTTTCCAAGACTGTTCAAGACTCATATAGTTTTGCCATTTTTTTTTAACTCTGCCATTTTTTGTCACTAATCGTGTTAGTTTGTTATGAAAACATTCTATGGCTTCTAGGCATTTCCATTTGAGCGGAAAACTGTACCTCAAACTTTGTGGAACATGTATTTTGTTGCCTGAAACACCAAAATATAATAAAATGTCAAGTTTTGGAGTGTTCCACCAGTCGCAAGCAAGTGCCATTGGTATTTTTCAATCCGCATGGTCAATTTAGGGGGTGGAGGGTAGGCTAATTCTCGTAGCAGCCCCATTCCGTCGTGGTATGGTTCATATTTTCAACACCTGGCGTCCGGACTATCATATAATCTACCAAGCATACAACTACCACAAATCCGTATCAATAAATAAATGAAACCCAAAACGAACAGAAATTAAAATAAATATTATAGTCATACTCAAAACGAGCATAAATTAATGTGAGTAGGGTTCAAAACCCCTATGCTTTCTAAAAGCTAGAATATAATTTGTGCTGTACTGAAAAAAATTCAAATGAGTTTACTGAAAAAAAATGTGCATTGTGAATTTAATATACATATGCTGATATTTATTCCCTAAAGTCTTAATTAATTTTTGATTTCTTAAAGTTACAAAAGTGAAAATATTCCAAAGAATTTTTTTCAGTAAAGCGCCAATGACGCAGTAGGTTTTAGGCTTCTGCAGTGAGACGATACCCAAACTCTTGTTTGTAGTTAGTTTTATTTTATTCAAACTTGATTTGCATATTCAATTTAAGTTTCACTCATTTTAAGATTTATTTATTCATTTACATTAATATATATTGTATGTTTGTTCGCATTGATTGTTTATTTAATTTCTGTTCGTTTTAAGGTTCATTTATACTTTAATAGCAAACTATTTCTTTTCGTTTTAAGCTTGGTTTTCATATTCAATCTAAGCATTACTCGCTTTAAGATCTATTTATTCACTTATATTATTACTTGTTGTATGTTTTTTGCTATGATTGTTTATTTAATTTCTGTTCGTTTTGGGTTTCATTTATTCTTTAATAGTAATTTCTGGTGGTTTTGAGTTTGAACTTTAACAGGTATTTGAATCTCCTGAGCTTAAGTTTAAAATGGCCTTTACATTTCTTTGAAAAACTTATTTTTCGGAAAGTTTTTTTGAATTAATAAAAAGAAAGAGAGAGACTTTAGTAGCCTATAGTTGGTCCATTGTATACAGAAAAAGAATTCAAACAGAAGATAAAAAAAAGAAAACTGGTTGGGAGGTAGGAAGAATGGAAAGCAGTAAAATTTTGGGGGAAACACTGAAAATAAAGAAACAATGAAGTAAAAGCAAGATTAAACATATAAGTAACATATAAGGAACATACAGCAAACATTGAAAGAGGACACAGAAAGAATTTAAAAGATAGGGCCAAAACTGACCGATTAAAGTAGTGGGCAGAAAAATAGCCAAAAATGTACCAACAATACAACGTAGCTGCGTGAACGAAATAAAATACAGACAAAGAAATGACGAGCAAACAACAAGAAGAATGAAAAATGAAGCACTGAGAACTACAGTAAGCATGATTAGCAATGAGACTGGCAGGAGTATATGTCCCAGCACGATCAATATCACCTTTAGTTGCTATCTTACGGGACTGGTATGATCAGTTTTGATAAATGTGGTGCCGTCTACTGCCCAAGTATTTCTTAAGTCTAGCTTACTCTTAGCATAGGGAAGAAGAGTGAGTCTATTCTTAGTGATGGAATCATTCACTGAAATTCGCGTACCCTTCAAGTTCTTTCTGTTTTTCAAAATGGTTGATCGAAGCTTCAGGTTGGAGAAAGTAACGACGATTGGACGAACGGTAGTGTTAGTTGTCCGACAAATCCTGGGGGCTGAGATAATGTCATCAGCTACTAATGGAATTCCCGGGAATTTCGTGCTACAAAACTCAAGAAATTTATTTTCTGTATTTTCTGGGATCGAAACTTCCTCGTCAAGTCGAAACACCATAATCTGATTATGTAAAGAACTCTGTTCAATAGTGTCGGTCTGACAAATTAATTTGTCCTCAAGGTTTACCATAGTAGTCTGAACTTCTTTACTCGTCGAATTTACGTTAAGCAATTGCTGCTCAAGACTTTTGAGCTGGCTTTCCATTTCAGATAACTTTGTTTTAACTATTTTTTTTTTAATCCAGAGAAAGGCTATTATAGATATCATTCATAATGACTTCAATGACTACGTCACTTAGAATGCCCGGGTGGGACTGCAAAGAGATAGCTTTTGAAACTTGGTCGTTAATTCTTAGTTCCATGTCTTTTCAATGCATGCGAACCAAAGATCAGACTTTCCAGTAAGTGCATTTAGGTGGTTTGTGATTGCAATAATCTGCTCCTCTATACTCTCTTTAGAGAACTTAATTTCGCTGTCTGAGCATGTTTTGCGAGGAGGCACTAGTCCTCTTTTCTCTCTACTGGCCATCTGGGACAATAATCACTATACTGTGGTTAGTCACTTACAGGGTAGGTACGAACACGGCCACTGGATTCAACTAGAAAATATGCAGAATCAGAGAAGAAGGATTTATATGACACTAATAGATCCTGGGCCTTATGTGGAAGTAGGAAATACAAACAGAAGAAGACTGGGCAGCTCAGTTTCGTTAAATAGTAATATCACACAATTAGCGAGGATTATCAAAATTTTCTGCAAATAATTCACAAACTTTCAATACGTTAAATTGATTATTTTATTAATTTTTTTTTTAGCTTTTCATAGTTACAAGTTTAACTGACGATAATGTTTTTTTTTACTGTCTACTTCATTCGCTGGATAATTTTGAATAGATCATCATTTCGTAATGCGTTATACAGATAATAACTACAGTTCATTAACTTTTTCAAACAAACAACAGCTCCCTGTGTATGAAGAGACCAAACAGAGATGACTCAAAATCTAGTAATATTCAACACCTCTGACAACTTGTGAAACATTAAATGTTCTGCAGTACAATTTATCTGACAAGAATTTTAATAACTGTATTTGCTTACTGTTCATAGGATTACAGTATCCAGATTGATCATAAGCTTGGACCTAGAATTAAACTGCAGTTTCTATTATTTCCTTAGAACCTCAAGCCATATTAAGGATTTTCATAAGTTTTGTTAAATGACCGGATGGTATTTTCCGCAGTGGGGTATTTTCCACAAGGTATATTTTCTGGGGAGAACACCGTGGGGTGGGGTGGGGGGGATAAACGCCTAGAAACGTTCAAACTGAGCATCAGCAATATCTCAGGAACGTCTGAGGCTATTAAGTTGAAACTCATAGGGTTGATACTTTTACTGTTGCAATTTTGATAAATTTTACGTTTATATTGATATGCATAAACAAGATCTATTTTAAACATTTTGTCTTTCATCTTTCACAAATTTAATAAATTAAAAATTGTGGAGACATTCAGAAACGTATAATATATCAAAATGTCAGTACATATTCATTTGTTTTTTTCCCATAATTAATTAAAAAACATTTTTCACTAAATAAGTTCTTCAAAGAAAAGTAAAGAGCTCCATTAAAATAAAAATTAACAGAAATAAAACTAAGTAATCCTCCAAGTGTAAAACTACCAGAAATCACCATCAATAAACAAGTGAAACCCAAAACGAACAAAAATTATAATAAATGACCGAGTCAAACTCAAAACGAGGAAAAATTAGCATTAATAGTGCTGACAACCCCCCCCCCCTATATATATATATATATATATATATATATATATATATATATATATATATATATATATATATATATATATATATATATATATATATATATATATATATATATATATATATATATATATATATATATATATATATATATATATATATATATAAAAAATATATATATATATATATATATATATATATATATATATATATATATATATATATATATATATATATATATATATGTTACGGTGAATGTCCAAAAAATAGATTCGGAAACGCTGTCTTGGGTAAAAAAATTCTCTTTCGAATGGTCTAATTGACATTGCTGTAAGACGTCAGCGCTCTAGCTACTGCCGATTCTAAGATAGAAACGTCAACATTTTAAACTCGTTTTTGTCGGAATTTTGAATAAAACAGATTCGGGAAAATCGTTTTCAGCAGACGATTTCGTTTCACACTCTTCTCAACATTCTCTGAAAGGCTCGCCTGAATTCCCTTAGTCATTTTGGAAAATTAAATACAAAAAACAAGTTATCTTAACTGAAGGTAGGGAGCGACATTAAAACTTAAAATGAACAGAAATTATTCCGTATATGAAATGTCCCCTCCTCAACGCATCGCTCTTTACGCTAAAGTTTTCTTGTTTAAAAAAATAAAGTTGTGAGAAAGTTGTGCCTTGACATAAAAAACATAACATGCCCCCAGGTCATAATTACAACCCCTGCCCTGAGTGCTATGGGGGGGGGGTCATCTTCAGAGACATAATTATTAGAACGTTGTCCAGTAGCCCTGGTCTAAATGTATTCAATACATTACACACATATCACTCTTTATTTAGGCTGTGCTATTGTGCTGCCTATGATCTTGGTTATTATGGTGTTTTTTAGACACTAAGATAAATAAATGCATATAGAAATAAACTAAAAATCGTTTACAGTAAACTTTAAATTACTTTCTAGTCCTTAGAAGTTTCAGGTAACGTTACCCTTACTCCTCTTTTTTTATTTTTTTTTATTTTTTAAATAAAAAAATCGCACAAATAGGTGTCTTAGAGAATTGGGCTCAAATGTATTTCATTTTTTGGCTCAACTAAACTCAAAATTCCATATATTCCGTATTCAAACTTGGACCCTTTTTTTTATTTTTTTTTTAAACCCACCTCCTCTCCTCTCAGTGGCACCAATAAAATAGAAATTAAAAAGAAAACATTTTAAATCCTTACTCCTCCTTAGTAACAATACGATCTATTATAACAAATAATGACGTACTCCATACTCAAATAATGACATAATTAATACATACTCCGTATTCAAACTTGGACCTTTTTTATTCTTTTTTGTTCTTTTTTTTAATCCCATCTCCTCTCCTCTCAGTGGCACCAATAAAGTAGAAATTAAAAAGAACACATTTTAAATCCTTACTCCTCCTTAGTAACAATACGATCTATTATAACAAATAATGACGTACTCCTTACTCAAATAATGACATAATTAATACATACTCCGTATTCAAACTTGGACCTTTTTTATTCTTTTTTGTTCTTTCTTTTTAATCCCATCTCCTCTCGTCTCAGTGGCACCAATAAAGTAGAAATTAAAAAGAAAACATTTTAAATCCTTACTCCTCCTTAGTAACATTACGATCTATTATAACAAATAATGACATACTCCATACTCAAATAATGACATAATTAATTCATACTCCGTATTCAAACTCGGACCTTTTTTATTCTTTTTTGTTCTTTTTTTTAATCCCACCTCCTCTCGTCTCAGTGGCACCAATAAAGTAGAAATTAAAAAGAAAACATTTTAAATCCTTACTCCTCCTTGTGGGTAGCTTCTGTTGACTTTGAGTTTCACTTGGTTATTTATCGTAGCTTCTGTTTTTTTTAGGTTTCATTTGTTTATTGATAGTGATTTATGGTCGTTTCCCGCATAAGAAATCATTGAATTTTATTTTTCTCATCTTTGATTTAATATTGTTCTTTACTCTGAAAAACTTCTTTCGTGGAAAATGCTTTAAATCTAATCTCGAAAAAGAATGACAAAGGATATCCTAATGTTTACTGAATAAAATCGGAATGATACTATTTTACCTTCTGATAAGTTGTGGTCCCAAATATCTTTGAACTATTTCAGGCAACAGAAAATAAATTTTATGGAAAAATTTTAGGCCCCAATGGAAGCACTGGGAAGGCACAAAGAAAGAATTTCTACGGATTGCTTTTAAAAGGAGGGTTATATAATATGGCTCACATCCATTTAGTCAATATTTTAGTAGCCGCTCTGTAATTTAAGCTCTAAGGGGGTGATATATGGTTTTATAAGATTGAAGGAGGTGTATATTTCAAAAAACCACGTAACATCTGAGGTAGAAACCTCTGGTGCAGCTACAAAGCAAATGTGTGTCCGACACAACAGGGTAGACTCACCAGTGCTACGCTTAAAATGTATGACAATTTTAATAAAATCTATTGCCTGTTTAATGAGAAGCCCTTAATAGGGATCAGGTCCCTGTCGTATAGACCTCTGACGGTATTTTCAGAGCTGAAGATCAGTAACTGCCTAGGCGTTACCAAAACAACCGATTATATAAGTTGATTTCTAGGATTTGTGTGATGAAAGATATTTTCTGCAATTTAAATTTTTTTTTTTTTCACCCAAGTGTTAGAGATAAAGAAAATAATCGCTTAGACATGTAGATGGTACATTTTACATATTGACGGACGTTATATTTAAATACTTGTATAACTTCTGATATTAAAAAAAAAAAATTAGAGTGCAGCCGCATTTGCTTTAGAGTGCTGTTTGCTTTGTGGTATTTTCTTTAAAGTGCAGCCACAATTGCCCAAGCAACAGTAAAACATATGATTTGACCAAATGCCCTAAAGCTGATCCAAGTGCCCGTGTTCTTGATAGTAGAAATAAATTAACATTCAGAGGTAATATGAATCTTTAACGGTTAGAGCTGAAAGAAAACAAATCATTAAGTGTCTTGCATGTGGTGACCATTTACAATAGTTGTCTTTTTCTAAGAACTATTTCTTATGAATGCACTGCTTATTATCGTGAAAGATTTCTTTCATGTGTCACCGTACATTTTTCACCGTAAATCAATCAATTGACTTAGGATTTGACAGAAGAAAAACTTCACCAGGGTTGTCAGATTGTGTCACCCTATGGTGCCTTCATTTGGGCGAACTTTGGCTTACTTCTGTTCCTGATCAAAGTTGAAAAATTGGCGGAAAAATCCGTATTTACCATAAATATGCTTAATATTTAAGCTATGGTAAAAATACTTTGTATTTATTTTCGCAGTTTATGTATCCAAACGAGTCTTTTATTCGAAAAATCTTCCAGGAAGACTTTGCAGCAGTTCGATTACAGTTAAGCTTAGTACCTGGGACTCCATATCCGCATTGTTTGTTCATTTTCACTTGAAATAGTTTACCGACTTAAAAGATAGATTTATGCTACATATGCTTGCTTGTTTAGATAGACACGCATATCTGGGCACAAACATTTTCAGCCTATAATTATTGGTTTCACCTTTCATAAGCGGTCCTGATTGGTCCAAATTGATGATGGCTAGAAATACATGTCTAGCTAAGCAAATGTACAAACCGGGCTTTATGACGCTTGGTACGACTATACACTCCTTATGTGGAACCAGAGTTTTTCATTCTTCTCCAAAGAGTACTTTTAGGGAACTTCTAATTTTGTATACAAATTTTAATGTTTATCTTCCAAGAAATAATTAGCTGAAGTCTTATTGAAACAAAATATAATTTTAAAATTTATGATAAACTAAATATTGAAAATCAATTTAAAGCTATGAAGACAAAAGTTTCATAATATAATTCAGCAAATTAGGTCTTTTTTAGTCAGATTTGGGTCACGTTAAAAAAAAATTATGATTAGAGTATACTTCATCCTCTGTTTTTTTTTTTCTTTTTTTCAAGTCCAATTCTTGCTGATTCAGGAATAGTTTCGACTAGTCTTAATAGCAAAATTCAACGCCCAGGCTTATCGAGAAGCAATTTAGAAGTCTTTGGCACAAAAAAGAGCCACGGCCCATAGTAACCAGAAATAAAAAAGGTCCTTTAATACAAACTGGCTTAGGAGAAAAACTGCAATTGATAAAGCCTTTTCACAGATTTTTTTTCTAAATTACCGCTGTAAGATAGCGTTGCCTGTGATAAAAAGATGCAAGCAGTCAAGTCGCTATTAAAAAAAAGAAGGAAAAAAAAACACACTTGTAAACAAAATTGTGCCATAGAGAGGGAGAAAAATAAGAAAAGTATCAAGGTGAAGCAACCAAAGTATCAATTGAAACAAACAGCACTACCACAAAAATAAAATAGCACAGAAGAAAATAAATCTGTGCAATCTGTCCAAAACAGATTGCTGTAATCCTTGACCAGGAATCAGACAGGGTTAAAAACGAGATAAGAAAATTGTAGCTAAAAGATAGTGTGATAAATATAATACACGTAAAATTATCATGTTATTATTGCCTCCTAGTTATTTATTCTTATATTTGTCTTCCAGAAACTTCTCAGATTTTATTTTTATTCTAAGAAGAAAATGAGCAACTTTACAAAAGCAAATATAGTCTCGAATCTTTTTAAAAACTAGATTTCAAAAATCACATTTGATAACCGCTGTTACCAAAAGCTATCTATTTGCATACATTGCTACATAGATGACAGGGGTGGATCCAGGATTTCTTTTAGGGGGGGGGGCGTAAAATAGGTTGATTCGATAAACTTGCGTTATGAGCAAGTTTAATTACCGCAAACTTGAGTTAATTAAGTAAATTACACTACTTTAGACTACGCTAGGGTGGCGCGCGCCCCCCTCGCCTTCCCCTGAATTTGCCACAGATAGATGAAATGTAGTCTAAATCAGCTATTTCACTTGTTCTATAATAAATACGTGATGAGCTTCTAATGAAAGTCAGTATAGCAAATAGCTTACTGACAGCGCCGTGGATGAGACCGGCGCTGTCACGCTGTCACGCTGTCACGCTGACGCCGGCGCTGTCACGGCGTCAGACAGCGCCGTGGATGAGACCATGGCTCTTGATTATAAGTTCTCTGGTTCAATCCTACCTGTCAAAAGGAGAGTCTATAGTATCGTGCTTCTAATAGTCTTTTATTCCTATATTTTAGGCTAAAATCCTTTGATATCAAATAATCATGGGATGATCACATGTGAATCATGTGATCATCAAATATCAAATAATCATGGTATTTCATAACCTTTCTCTTTTCTCGAACATTGGCTTTTGACGTCATACTGTCTGCTGTCTTCACTAATTAAACTTTTGCAGCATTTCCTCTAAGAGGAATTATTTCCGCTTAGAGGGCCATCCTCTAAGCATATTTCTAATTTTACGCTCTTGAATTGGCACCATCCTATATACATATCGTTACGTAAAAGGATGCAGTGCTTTCAGAAAGCTTTTTTTTTTTTTGTTTTTTTTTTCTTTATTCCAATATTCACGGCGCCAGGTACTTCAAAGTATCTGATATGCCGCTATTCATTTACCTCTTTCAATGGCCTCGAGGATTTAAAAGTTTATTGAACCTTCTTTGGAAGGTGTCAACAGAGGGATTTGCAGGGATAATATCCCCAGGAAGATCGTTCCAGATAGAAGTCCAACGCCGGATGAAACTGTTCCTCAAGTACTCGGTTTTCGGCATATCCTCCTTTAGATAATTGGACCGAGCTGTGTGCCTTCGTGTCTGCCTTGTCGGCTGGAAAAAGGGGAGTACAATTCGAGAGAGCTCGTCTGAGGGAGGCGAAATCATGTACTTGTAGAAAACAGCCATTGACGCTACATCAAACCTTTCATTTAGAGGCTGGAGCGATTCTTGTGTAGAGGCGCAGCCTGCCCTATTTGCCAAATTCTGGATCTTCTGAAGTGGTGCCAACAGCGTTTTCGGAGCACCAGCAAATAGCGAGCATCCATATTCAGCTATGGGTCTGATGCAAGACTTGTAGAGTGGGATGATCCAGCTTGATGGAAGAAGGTTTTTCCAGCGAAGAGTAACTCCCAGCTTTCTTGCGCAGGAGGTTCTCACCCGATCAAGGTGGTTGTTCCAAGAGAGATCGGTGGAGAAATGAATCCCCAGTAGACGAAGCTCGTCGACTCTCTTTATAACTTCATTTTGGAAGATGAAACTGGGGTGTTCACGTGGCACCTTTGATCGGGTAATTAGAAGCTCCTTTGTTTTCGATGCATTGAAGTTGATCATCCATGCATCAGACCACTTTTCAATTTTCAAAAGATCCATCTGTAGGAAAAGGGTGGCTTGTGTTTGGTCCTCGTGTTTAGGGACGGCTGAGTGTGTCGTGGTATCGTCGGCAAAGTTATGCAGAGGGTTTGCGAGGTTGTCTCCCATGTCGTTTATGTAGATAAGGAAGAGCGTAGGTCCCAAGACACTGCCCTGGGGTACCCCTGCTTTCACTGGATATTCGCGGGAAATAAACCCGTCAAGAACAACCCGCAGTGAACGATAGGAAAGAAAGCTCTCAATCACTTTTAACAGACATCCACGAACACATACACATAGAGTTTCTTTAGCAGGCCACAGTGCCATACTCTGTCAAAAGCTTTTGCAGTGTCGAAGGATAGTAGCCTGATGTCGTATCCCATTGCCAGAAGTTATATCCACTCCTGATACTGGGCCACTCGGCAGTCTAATGTTGAGCGTTTCGGGCGGAATCCATATTGGCGATCGCCTAGAAGGTCATTTGATTCCAGGTACTGATGAAGTGTTTTATTGGAGACGCTCTCGTAGACATTGCCAACACAGGAGAGAAGGCTAATAGGCCTGTAGGAGCCCACGCTCGTTGGATCGCCTTCTGGCTTTAGATTAGGTATAACATAGGCCGACTTCAATGTTCGTGGGAAGGTTCCGGAGCAAAAGCACAGCCGGAAAAGCAATGGAAAGGGTCCAGCTAGTTCGGCACTGCAGGACTTAAGGACAACATTTTGTATGTTGTCAGGACCCGTGGCTTTGGTCACATCCAGGTGTTGCAGAATGTGAAGGATCTTGGGAGCAGAAAAATTCACGCGGTCCAGGACAGTGTCGGTTCGGTCGGAGAATTTTGGCACTTCTCTACCGTCATCGTCTAGATTAGAGAATTTGGCAAAAGCCTTAGCAAGAGCTTCAGTCTTTGCCTGTGGATCTTGTAACACTGTCCCGTTACTCTGGAGAGAAGGAATTGCGGTCCCCTTGGACGACGGTAAAGCTTCCTTGACAATTCTCCACCAACTCTTTGCTGAAGCAAGTTGAAGCTTGGTGGCGAATTTCTCCTTATACTGAACCCGGGACTGCCGAATCGCTCGAAATGCATCTTTGCGCGCATTTATGAATGCAATTCTGTCCTCTTCGCTCTTCTAAAGTAGCCATCGCTTGTGTGCCTTTTGCTTTGCTCGGATTATCTTCTTACACTGGGCGTTGAACCAAGGTTTGTCCTTACTGGACACCTGGATCCGCTTTGAAGGGATATGCTTTTCGACATAGTCAACTATGGCCTGCTGGTAGTTATCTGCAGCTTTCTCTGGGCCTGCCAGGAGGAAGGCTCTCCACTGCTGAGAAAAAAGAGTGTTTCTCAAACCGTTCCAATCACCTCTTTTGTATAGCCAGATTGTTCGTTCATGCTTTACTGGAGGCGGGATACGTAGGTTGTCACGTGCAACGACGGCAACGTGGTCACTGGTGAAAGCATGTGCGTCTACCTTAAAGGAGTCAGGGTGATATGTAAGGAATAGGTCAAGACGAGATGATCCGTTTGGGCCCTCATACTTGTCGAAATCGACAAGTTGTTCCAGCCCGTAAGAGAGAGATAGATCATACAAGTCTGACCCTTCCCTATCAGTATTTTTGCACCGAAGCCACACGCTATGATGGACGTTGAAGTCTCTATGAAGGATAATGGCAGACTTAGCGTACTTGCCCCGAATATATTCAAGGGAGTTTCAAGGTAGCTGGTAATCCGGTAAGTTGGAGGGCTATACCCGGTACCGACAATCACTGATTTATTTGGGCGGGTCACCCTGACCCACAGAGCTTCTTCGCCTGCTGAATCTGGTATGTTCAGTCATGAATAAGGTATATGGCTCTGTACATAAACAGCGACACCTCCTCCTCCGTATTTAGCGCCGTCAGTACGCTCTCGATCCCGCCTGAGGAGCGTGTATCCCTGTATGGCAACCTCACTGCTGTGAATTTTTTGGTTTAGATTGGTCTCAGTGATGCACATGTTAGATGGCTTGACCGAGTTTACTAAATGTAGGAACTGGTCAAACTTAGATCCGAGACCTCGTAAGTTTCAGTCGGCTACCGTAAACAGGTCCGTTTGGATGGTCGGTGGACGTGCTAAAGGTCGTCGTCGAATAAGTGCTTAGTTGTATTTTTTACTACAGAATTTCAGGGGTGAGAGAGGGATGTTATTATTCATATGAATTGAAATTCTGCATAATCATTGCAGTATTCAAACCTGAATCTCAACCTTAACAATGGGGTTCTCTGCGACAAATAAAATTTAAAACCAGAAAATTCAAAAATGCTTCTTGTAAAAATTTTCCATACAGTCCTGAAAATTGTATGTCCGCTTAGCTAGACACAAATATTTGGGTACAAACATTTTCATCCTATAATAATTGGTTTCACCTTTCATAAGCGGTCCTAATTGATCCAAATTGATGATGGCTAGAAAAAAATGTCCAGCTCATCATATATATGAACTGGGGTTTAGTGAGCTTGGTGTGAACATACACTTGTCATGTGGCTCCAAAGAGGTTGTTTCTCAAAATAGAAGTTCTAGGGCACTTTAAATTTTTAGGGGACATTATTTAAGGTTTACCTTCCTTGAAATAGTTTGTTTAAGTATTTTTTAATATAATACCACTGTTGAAATTTTGATAAACTAAATTTTTTAAATCAATTTTAAGCTTTGAAGCAAAAATATTCATTATACATTCCAGGAAACTAGATCTCTTTCAATGAGTTTCCTTTCGAGATGAAAAAAGAAAAAGAATAACGTTGATTAAAGTATACTCTTGTTCCCTCTGTTTTTTTCTTTTTTTAGCTCGACTTTTCTAGTTCACAGCGAAACTTCGAAAAAACACAACAATATGTGTTATTATACAATTTAAGTCTTGTTTGATTTGTAAGTCTTGAAAAATTAGTAAAAGCCCTCCTAATATTTGTTCGATTGAATTTCAACCTTCATGAATTTTCTGCTTTGTTTATTTTTGTAATCCAAGCTGCAAGTTGTGGCAAGACTTAAATAAAAGCCATTAAAATGCACATTATTCTGCAAATTAAGCCTTTTATAATCAGCTACGGGCATGTTTTCGAAAAATATATTGGAAGCCCTCGTAATGATCGTTAGAGTGCACTTTTAACATCATATTGTTTTTTTAGTGAAAAGTTTTGGAATAGTGATCAAAATTGAAAAAAAATATATTTATTATAGAAGAAAAATCCAGGAAAAATTATATCTCAAAATCTAAGGAGAGGGGTCATAGTGACAAAGCCTAGCCTCCCTCCCTTCCTCACTGTGATAATTTTTTTTTTCATAAAATGCTATATTGTTGGATTTTACTGTTCAAAGCAGCTAAATACGGCACAAGGAGAAACCGTAATAATTATTTTTTTGTATTATAACATAAAAAATGAGGAAGCAGTCTATGCTCGTTATTATATCTAATCTGTTTATCCTGTTAAATGAAATCGCTTCTGTGTCATACATTCCGTTACATTTCCGTATACATTCAAAATTTTATATTGTTAAATAAAAAAAAAAAAAGTTTTTTGACCTGAAAGTGAGTAGCAACATTAAAACTTAAAACGAACAGAAATTATTATGTACCTGAGGGGGTTGGTCCTTTAGTCAACACCTCGCTCTTTACGCTAAAGTTTTCTTTAGTACTTTCAAAAGAGCTATCTATTCTAATTAAACGGCCTTTGTGATTTAGGGATTTGCGATTCGAACAAAATTTGAACTTTAGCGTAAAGAGCAAGGTATTGACTAGGGGGAGAACCCCTCGAATATGTAATAATTTTTCTGTTCGTTTTAAGTTTTAATGTTGCTCCTTACTTTAAGTTGTAAAAACTGTTTTTTTTTATATTTAATTTCTGATCGTTTTTTTAAAATAAATGCTGGGAAATCCGATGCCCCCTTCATAGAAATGTCTCTTCTCCCAAGAAAAGATCCTCTACGGAAAGATCCTCCCACGTAATTTGGATAGATAGGGGCATTGGCTCCCCCCTTGATTTCCAACCCCTAAATTTTGAAAACTACATTTTTTCCGAATTTTCATTCAAAATGGCTTTATTTGGGTACTTTAATCGAATAAATTAAAAATAAAAAAAAACTGGCCCCTAGATTTTGAAAATACATTTTGCCCCCTCCCCTAGATTCTGTGAATTGATGCCACTGGCATAAATTACTAAAATTAAGCATAAATGTGATTGGCTTACAAAAATATAATCAAAACCATAACCAATTAAAGCCCGATTTTTAGCACAGAATTATAAGAAACTAATTTTACTTTCTTTTCTTTGTTGTTACTGTCAACCCTGCTATAGATGAAAGCAATTAAGAGCTGAAAGTAAAACTAGCGAGTCTATATATGCTTGAAACAAAGGAGTAAGTTGAGTTTTTAACCAGGATTAAATGATCTTGTCAGAATGGAAACAGGTGACATTTATACTCTAGACATCTTGCACTCGATCATGGAACATTGCCGCCTTTCTTACAGAATTAATTAAACAAAACGTTTTACACAAAATAAGTTTTTCAGAAAAAAGTATAGAATTCCATTAAATCAAAAATCAACAAAAGTAGAATCAAATAATCTACAAAGCATACAACTATCAGAAATCAGTATCAATAAAACAGAACTTAAAATACAGAAATTAAAAATAGAAATTAAAATAAATCACAAAGTCAAACTATAAACGAGCAGAAATTATTATGAATAAGGTTCTAAATTCCCTTGCTTTCTAAAAGCCAGAATATAATTTGTACTTTACTGAAAAAAAAATTAAAATGAATTTACTGACAAAAATATGCATTGTCAGTTTAATATATACATGCTGATATTTATTCCTTAAAATCTCAATTAATTTTTGATTTCTTAAAGTTATAAGTGTGAAAATATTTAAAAGAATTTTTCTTCAGTTCGCCCTCCGATCGTTTTTGACTATTAAAAAGGACACCAGCCATCTCAATTCCCAATTGAATGAGCCCTATTCGAGGCTTCTACGACAACGCATTCTATAAAACCATATATGCCCCTAGGGCATAACTTATAACCTTAGTCCTACGGGCCATCGGGGGTTGTCATACTCAATTTCCGGACCCTTCAACTACTTTCAACATATCGGCTATATCAAAATGTTGATCGGAAGTGTTTGGAGAAATGATGGGCGTGGGTGGGCATTCGCCCTCCATCCGCTTTTGACTAATAAAAAGGGCAATAACCCTCTCAATTTCCAATCAAATGAACCCTTTTTGAAGTTTATATGACAACGCCTTCTATAAAACCTTATATGCCCACACGGCATAACTAACAACCTTTGTCCTGGGGGCTGTGGGGGCTTTGTCATCCTCGAAGAAATAATTTCTAGACCTTTAAACTACGTTGAACAAAATGACAATTTCAAAATTTTGATTGAATTTGTTTGGTAAATATTGGGCGCGAGAGGATGTTAGTTGCCCTTCAATCACTTTTGACTATTAAAAAGGGCATTTTTAATAAAAATGCCCTTCCAATTTCCAATCGCTTCCAATAAAAATGCTTCCAATTTTCAATCGAATGAGCCCTTTTTGAAGTTTCTACGACAACACATTCTATAAAAACCTTATATGCCCCGGGGCATACAATCCTTGTCCTGAGGGTTATGGGGGGGGGATTATCATCCCCAAAGACCTAATTTCCAGAACTTTAAACTACGTTAAAAAAAATGGTTATCTCAAAATTTTGATTGGATGGGTTTGGGGAAATGGTGGACGTGAGAGGGGGGTTTGTTGCCCCTCATTTCACTTTTGACAATTAAAAAGAGCTTTAGCCCACTTAATTTCCAATCGAATGAGCCCTTTTTAATTTTCTACAACAATGCTTTCTGAAAAAAATTTATATGCCCCCAGGGCATAATTTACAGCCCTTACCCTGAGGGCTGTGGGAGGGGGGGGAGTCGTCATCGTTAAAGACCTGATTTCTTCAACTCTCAACTACGTTGAAAAAAGTGGCTATCTAAACATTTTGATTGAATGTGTTCGTGGAAATGGTGGGCGTGAGAGGGGGGTGAATTGCCCCCCAATCACTTTCTACTATTAAAAAGGGCACTATCCCTTTGAATTTCCAGCCGAATGAGCCCTTATTAAGTTTCTACGACAACGCTTTTTATAAAAATGTTATGTGTCCCAAAGACATAACTTAAAATCCTTACCCTGAGGAGTCTAGGGGTGGAGGGGGTTATCATCCTCAAAGACCAAATTTCCAAAACTTTCAACTGCGTTGAACAAAATGGATATCTCAAATTTTGATTGGATGTTCTTGGGAAATGGTTGGCGTGAGAGGGCTAATAAAAAGGTCTTAGCCCTTTGAATAATAAAAAGGGCACTAGCCCTTGGAATTTCCAACTGAATGAGCCTTTTTTAATTTTCTACGAAAACGCTCTCAATAAAAAGCTTATATACCCCCAGGGCATAAGTGACAGTCCTTGCCCTCTCGATTTTTAATCGAATGAGCTCTTTTTTAAATTTCTACAACACCGCTTTCTGTAAAAACCTTATACGCCCCCAGCACGTAATTTACAAACCTTACCCTGAGGGCTGTGGGGGATCGTTATCCTTAAAGACGTAATTTCTTTAACTCTAAACTACTTTGAAAAAAATGGATATCTCAAAATTTTGATTGGGTTTGATTGGAGAAATGGTGACTGTAATTGGGGGGTTAGTTGCCCTCCAATCATTTTCTACTATTAAATAGGACACTAGCCCTTTCAATTTCCAATCGAATGAGCCCTTTTTTTACGACAACTCTTTCTACAAAAACCTTCATGCCCCAAGGGCATAACTTACAACCCTTGTCCTGAGGGGTGTGGGGGCGGGGGCTTTATCATCCTCAAAGACCTAATATACAAAACTTTCAACTGCGTTGAACAAAATGGATATCCCAAAATTTTGATTGCATCTGTTTGGAAAAATAGTGGGCTTGAGAGGGGGGTTAGTTGCCCTCCAATCACTTTTGACTATTCCAAGTGAATGAGTCATTTTTTAAGTTTCTACGACAATACTGTTTATAAAAACTTTATATGCCCCAAAGGCATAACTTACAACCCTTGCCCTGAGGGGTGTGGGGGTTTTGTCATCCTCAGAAACATAATTTACAGGACTTTCAATTACGTTGAACAAAATGGCTATCTCAATATTATGATTGGATGCGTTTGAGTAAATGTTGGGCGTTAGAGGGGCTAAGCTGCCCTCCAATTACTTTCGACTATTAAAAAGAGCGCTATCAATCAAGCCCTATCAATGTCCAATCCAATAAGCCCTATTTGAAGTTTCAACGACAACACTTTCTATAAAAACCTTATATGGCCCCAGACATAACTTGCAACCCTTACCCTGAGGGCTCTGAGGGGTTATTATCCGAAAAGACCTTATTTGCAAAACTTGCAACACTGCGTTGAATAAAATGAATATCTCAGAATTTTGATTGCATGTATTTGGGGAAATGCTAGGCGTGAGAGGGGGGTTAGTTGCCCTCCAATCACTTTCAAATATTAAAAAGGGTACTAGCCATTTCAATTTCCAATTGAATGAGCCGTTTTTTAAGTTTTTATGACAACGCTTTCTATAAAAACCTTATATGCCACCCAAGGGCATAACTTACAAACCTCGCCCTGAGGGCTGTGGGGGGTTCGTTATCCTCAATGATCTAATTTCCAAAATTTTTAACTGCGTTTAACAATATGGCTATCTCAAAACTTTGATTTGATGTGTTTTGGGAAATGGTGGGCGTGAGAGGAGGGTTAGTTGTCCTCCAATCACTTTCGAATATTAAAAAGGGCACTAGCCCTTTGAATTTCCATTTGAATGAGCCCTTTATGAAGTCTCTACAAAAACTCTTTCAATAAAAACCTTATACGCCCCCAGGTCATAAATTACAACCCTTGCCGTGATGGATGTGGGGGTAGTGTCCTCCTCAAAGACATAATTATAGATCTTTCAACAACTTTGAACAAAATGGCTGTCTCAAATTTTTGTTTAGATATGTTTGGTGAAATGGTAGGCGTGGAAGGGGTGCTAGTTGCCTTCCAATCATTTTCGACTATTTAAAAGGGTCTGAGCCCTTCAAATTTCCGACCGAACGAGCTCTTATCCAAGCTTCTACGACAACTCCTTTGATACGAAGTGCCCTGGTAAAAAAAATTAATAATAATGCATTGTGCCAATATCGTTCTTTACTTAGGCTGCGCTATTGCGCGGCCTTTGACTAAGAATTATTTTTCTAAGAAGTTAGTTTTTTCTATTGTAAATTATTGACCTCGTAGACCCAAAGTCAATAGGTCTCTGTGTGAGGTCGTGAAGATAATTAGAAGGAACATAATGATAATTTATAGAATTCAAGACGTTAAAGAAATAAACATAAATGAAACTTCTTTAAGTCACAGAGTGATTTTTTTTAAGGAGAGGGGTAAGTTCATTTTTTTTTTTTACGAAAACTGGTAACAAGTAAAAAAAATTTCGGGGGATTAAAAGGTGTATTTAAGCGATTTGAAAAATGTTCCCCTCTGCGAACGTGCTTTCCCCTATAGCTCCGTAGTCTCAAAAATAGGGGGGGGACTGACGAAATTTATTTGTATTTCAAATGATATAAAACAAGAAAATAACAGAAAATAACTAAAATAGTCTAGCCAGAAGATAATGTACGGGAACAATAACATCTAATTGCAAAAATTGGAGACATTAAAACTGCTTAGAATGTTTTAAAGTTTCAAGCCACTTAGTAATGAATTTGTTAACATGCAGATAAAAACGACAAAAAGTTAAAAATTGACAAGGGAAAAGTGCTAGTTTTTTAAGTCCAAAGTGGATTAGAATAAAAGTTTATCAGCTTTTTTCTATTACCCATATAGTTTATCAAGCATAAAGTACCAGTACTATCAAGCACTTGAAGTACCAACAATACCAGATAGCAAAATTTTTGCCCCCCTCCTGAAACTATGTCGGGTCTATCTGCACCTGGAAACTAAAATTCCCTAAAGATTTTCCTTTGTTTCAAAATTGGGAAGTTCTTAAGGTAGTACCACACTTTTTGTCAGTGTTGCCACACTAAAAGGGGAAATTAAACAAGCGAATAGATTCAGTTAAATTTGACAATTAGACCTTAGATTCTCCACAGCCAGGAATGGGGCACAGGGACTCTAGGAAGCCTCGCCAGACATCTCGGAACTGAGCTGCAGCCGTGACATCCTTCCGCTGTGGTTTAAGAGACAGCTCCAAACTTCACAGGTCTTGGTCATGCTGCCGTCGCATGGTGTATCTTGGGCAGCCTCATGCGTCTCTCTTGAAGCTCCACTCATATAATGTTTTAGGGAGTCGATCCTCTCGCATGCGAAGGATATGACCGAGGTAAGTCCATCTTCTACGCATGAGGAGGTCCCTATCTAATGGCTGACAGGTTTGCCTACGGACTTCTATGCTGGTGACCTTTTCCGTGTTTGCAAAAGCTAGAACGCATTTTCAGGTTGGCCATTAAATTTCCAGAATTCGCTATCAAAGAGGAGGATGGGCATCACATTACTATTTAGTAGTTGGAGCTTTAACCTCAGAGAGTATTTATTGCTGCGCCAGAATGGTCAATATACGTTCGCTAACTGGTGTCCAGTTCGTCATTGCCTTAACTGTAATTGGCGACATCATAAGTCCTACATCGGTGCGATGAATGGAAGGGTGACGGCCGTTAAATGCCATAGCATACCCATCAACAAACTTCTCTAGTTCATACCCAGTCCACCATGGTTCTGCGAGAAGAAGTATATCGATTACCAATTGACTCAGCTCTTAAACAGCTTGTTCTGTCTTGGATATCTGGTTCATCGTTCTCATCCTGAACCCCATTCTTAGGCTCAGTTTTGCAGTCAAAAGTGGGTTCTGGGGGCATGCAGGGGTCGTTGGGTCTGGGGAGGGGATAAATTATCTGAGGCTGTTGTAGACTGTAACTTTAAAGGAACTCCTTCTTAAGATATTTGATGTCACATATTTTATTTTTTGTCTTTGGGTAGTTTCTCCCCCAAGTTTTTTCCTTCCATGTTGTCACCTGCTACTACTAAAAGCTGAATAAATGCACATGGAGGTCTTTTTCAGTAAAAATTAAATTCTATTTTATCATAATTTTTACAGACATGTTCATTTAAGTTTCCACTTAACCAAACAAAATCAGGTTTCTTTGGTGCTTTAATAATTCAAACTCCTCGGTCATTAGGGCCATTTTACAGCAATTAATTATCTATCTGTCTATCTGAAGAAAAGTATTTTTTTTTCCACTAATTGACTGATCAAGAGGATTTTAGAATACTAGAAGGCTTCAAACGGATAATAAAATGAAACAAAATCTTAAAATCACTTAAATGAAAAATTAAGTTTTGCTGATACCTTTAAAAACGAAAAAAAGTTTAAATATTTTTCACAGAAAAAAAAAGAAGAAAAAACAGGGAGACTGCTGTGTTAGTGGAGCTAATAAAAATATATAGTTAAGACATTTGGGATTCGGTTATTACATTGTCCCAAGCATTTTTTTTTTTTTTTGCTGTTTTTTTCTCACTTCAATGACAAAGAAGCTTCAAATTGGTAATGGAAGCAAAATTATTCTGTAAACTATTTTCAGAAGTATGGGGGTGATACTTTTTGTACTCCATCAGGGTAAGATTTAAATCTTTGGCACCCTTAGGCCCAAGCAAATTTTTCTTGGGGGAGGACAGAGATTTACGAAAAAATCCCCGGAAATTCAGGGAGGGATAGTGGAAGTTCTGAACAGTAGGCAACTAGTGTGTGACGCACCAAAATTAATGCAAATGAGAGGTGATACCGAGCTTTCAACTGTCATTCTTGGGAGACATATGACAGTTTACAAGCGGCTACAAAGTTCCGGTATGGTTTTAAAATCACCTTTTCTGTGAAAAGGCAGTGCAGCAGCAAAGTGCCCCTGGCACTTTGAAGATAAATCACATCAGCACAGATTTTGTTTAAAAAATTGCTCAGTGTTTTTTTTTTTTTTGGCGCCCCTCCGGATTGTGTGCCCTTATGCCCAGGCCTAGTAGGCCTATGCGTAAATCCTGACCTGCACTCCACCTAAAAAGGAATTGATTTTGGGAGAAAAGAGGATATATTATATAATCTGCATTACAGGAGGAAAAGGGTAGGTACAGAGTAAAACCCATGAAAAGACAAAAGAAGTAGATAATAATATAGAAAACCAGGGGGGTATTCATTAAGAAATAAGATTCCGAAAACAAGGCAGATGCAAAGGTGACATCTGTTTACGTAGCTCGTCTTATTATGACTTGCATCAAATATTTATATTCATTAGAATGCTTGCCCCCCCTTTTTTTATGAACAATGCCTTAAGGGCCTGCCAAGTACACCATGTGCCGTGCCAGCCGCAGTAGAAGTGTACAAAGCGTAGTGTGGCTTGGCGGAAGTGTGCCACATTTGACAAAGAAGTAGCACTCCGAGATATCCAACAGGTAGTTAAGAGCGGGCCACCCCTTGTACTAACTTATGTAGCTTGCTGATAATACTAAAACACTGGGGCTGAAGCTTTTATTTGAAGCAAAACATAAAAAGTTCTGACAACTACTTTTTAAAAACATCGTAAGCACTATTATCTTATTCTTAAAAGTGAATTGTTTCACTTTACCCTACCCCCTCAGACGGATAAACATGCAGCCCACTATATATATTCTCACTATATTTTAGAATAGCTACCGGTTGTGATGGTCGATTTATTTGCATCTTATTATCGGCGGCACAACTATTAGGTGCTACATAGTTAGCCATTGAATAAAATATGGGAATGTATATAATGTGGGATGTACTTTTATCCATCATGGATAAAGAGGGGGGTGGTTGAGAGGCGTAATACACTCTTATAAATTAAATATATAAATATATATGATTGTCTAAAAGTATTTTTCAAAAGTTTTTGGGGTTTTGTTCAAGTAAGACCATGTGCTTCAGAATCACCTCTGTCTTTTTTTTTCGTTCTTATTTTTTTGGACACTTGTGACTTTTTAACCTTAGGACTTTTTTGCATCAATAATGTATCTATACATCCATTTGATGAAGGGTTTCCTTTTTTTCTTTGCAGTAATTAAACGATCGAGAAGATTTCGAAATTTTGGATGGCTTTACATTCATCATAAAAATGACATAAAAGTATTACTCTGACTCTGTAGAAGACATGTTCTTATGAAAAAAGTATCTGTCAGAATTTACTCCAGTGTGATTCTTTCTTTGTCATTTGTCATTGGGCATTTATCTTTGTCATTGATGCAGGACCCGTCCAAAAGTGAAGCCTTATTTAAACTATGGAAGCCACTAGATGACAGTGCTTGCGTTAAATTGGTTAAAAGTAAGTAAATTCTTAAATTAAAATTGGTTGTTTGAGTTACAAGACCTACAAAAAGTATAAATTAGATTTACGTTGCATAGGCATTTTGAAGTGTTGCAGCAATCTTTGGGTGGCTTTGAGAAGGCAGCACTTTGGTTTCAAGTATAAACTTGATTTACATTGCTTGGGAAATTTGAAATATAGCAGCAATCTTTGGGAGGCTTTGAGGCGACAGCATTTTTTCTAAAAGTATAAACTACATTTACGTTGCATGGGCAATTTGAAGTGTAGCAGCAATCTTCAGGTGGCTTTGACGAAGCAGCAGTCTGGTTACAAGTATAAACTAGATTTAAGTCGCTTGAGCCATTTGAAGTATTGCAGCAATCTTTGGGTGGATTTGAGGAAGCAGCATTTGGTTACAAGAATAAATTAGATTTTTGTTGCATGGGTAATTTGAAGTGTTGCAGCAATATTTGGATGGCTTTGAGAAGGCAGTATTTTAGTTACAAATATAAATTAGATTTGTGTTGCATGGACAATCTAAAGTGTTGCAGCAATATTTGGATGGCTTTCAGAAGGCAGTATTTTAGTTACAAGTATAAATTAGATTTGTGTTGCATGGACAATTTAAAGTGTTGCATCAATACTTGGATGGCTTTGAGAAGGCGGTATTTTAGTTACAAGTATAAATAAGATTTGTGTTGCATGGACAATTTAAAGTGTTGCAGCAATATTTGGATGGCTTTAAGAAGGCAGTATTTTAGTTACAATCAAAATTGGATTTGTGTTGCATGGACAATCTAAAGTGTTGCAGGAATATTTGGATGGATATGAAGAGGCAGTATTTTAGTTACAAGTATAAATTAGATTTGTGTTGCATGGGCAATTTGAAGTGTTGCAGCAATATTTGGATGGATATGAGGAGACAGTATTTTATTTACAATTATAAATTAGATTTGTGTTGCATCGACAATTTAAAGTGTTGCAGCAATATTTGGATGAATTTGAGAAGGCAGTATTTTAGTTACAAGTATAAATTAGATTTGTGTTGCATGGACAATTTAAAGTGTTGCAGCAATATTTGGATGGCTTTGAGAAGGCAGTATTTTAGTTACAAGTATAAATTGGATTTGTGTTTCATGGACAATCTAAAGTGTTGCAGGAATATTTGGATGGATATGAGGAGGCAGTATTTTAGTTACAAGTATAAATTAGATTTATGTTGCATGGGCAATTTGAATTGTTGCAGCAATATTTGGATGGCTTTGATAAGGCAGTATTTTAGTTACAAGTATAAATTAGATTTGTGTTGCATGGACAATTTAACGTGTTGCAGCAATATTTGGATGGCTTTGAGAATGCAGTATTTTAGTTACAGGTATAAATTTGATTTATTTTGCATGGGCAATTTGAAGTGTTGCAGCAATATTTGGATGGATATGAGGAGGCAGTATTTTAGTTACAAGTTTAAATTAGATTTATATTGCATGGGCATTATGAAGTGTTGCAGCAATATTTGGATGGATATGAGGAGGTAGTATTTTAGTTACAAGTATAAATTTGATTTGTGTTGTATGGACAATTTAAAGTGTTGCAGCAATATTAGGATGGCTTTGAGAAGGCAGTATTTTAGTTACAAGTATAAATTAGATTTGTGTTGCATGTACAATTTAAAGTGTTGCAGCAATATTTGAATGGCTTTGAGAAGGCAGTATTTTAGTTACAAGTATAAATAAGATTTATGTTGCATGGACAATTTAGAGTTTTGCAGAAATATTTGGATGGCTTTGAGAAGGCAGTATTTTAGTTACAAGTATAAATTAGATTTGTGTTGCATGGACAATTTAAAGTGTTGCAGCAATATTTGGATGGCTTTGAGAAGGCAGTATTTTAGTTACGAGCATAAATTATATTTGTGTTGCATGGACAATCTAAAGTGTTGCAGCAATATTTGGATGGCTTTGAGAAGGCAGTATTTTAGTTACAAGTATAAATTAGATTTGTCTTGCATGGACAAATTAAAGTGTTTCAGCAATATTTGGATGGCTTTGATTAGGCAGTATTTTAGTTACAAGTATAGATTAGATTTGTGATGCATGGACAATTTAAAGAGTTGCAGCAATATTTGGATGGCTTTGAGAAGGCAGTATTTTAGTTACAAATATAAATTAGATTTATGTTGCATGGGCAATTTGAAGTGTTACAGCAATCTTTGGATGGATATGGGATGCAGTATTTTAGTTACAAGTATAAATTAGATTTGTGTTGCATAGACAATTTAAAGTTTTGCAGCAATCTTTGGGTGGATTTGGGGAGGCAGCATTTTGATTACATGTATTAACTATATTTAGGTTGTATGGGCAATTTGGAGTGTTGCAGCAATCTTTGGGTGGCAATATGGAGGCAGCAGTTTTGTTTATCTCTTGACCATCGTTTAAAACTGTAGTTTTCAGCCCCCCTTCCCCAAGTTTTTAGAACGATGTGTTTCAAGAATTTTTTCTTCAACAAAAATGATGACACGTTCCATAAAGATAGGTCCACTTTTTCAGCTTGACTCCAAAATAATCATCTATTCCTGACACCAAATGAATGTAAATGCTTATGAGAATGCGCTATATAAATACTAACGCTTCGTTACTTAGCTGAAAATCCCAAAAATCAACCCAGTCTATGTTGTTATTTCTGAAAAAACATAGAAAGTTCAGAGACTATATTAACCTGCCTCGAAACGTAACAACTATTATTTCTTTTCGATTTATTTTGTGACAAGAACAATTTGATTTCGTGTCCCTTTACTAAAAAATTGCAGAACTACATCACTGAGTTGCATAATAACTTATATTTGATGAATAGCGGCTTGTTTGGGCACAGATTTGCCCACTCATAAATGTATTTTCTTACTATAAATGTATTGGGAACAACTAAAGCGGGGACAAATAAGCACAAATATGTAATACCAGGCTACTGAGGATGAAAGGCTACTGAAGTCCTCAAAGCGCTGTCATCGAAAAATATAGTTTTTTAGCAAATAAATTCTGAGACCAAACTGGCTAATCATGATAAAACATAAAATCGCGAAGAATTGAAGAAAACGCGAAGATTGAAAAGGAGAATTTCACTGGCTGTTTATTGTCCTCGCTTTCTTCCTTTCTTTGCGATTTTATTTTTTTAACATGGCTTTTGCGTTGGACCATTTGATCCTGAAGCACTGAAAAAAAGCCACACTTTTGTGTTGGCCCTCGACGTATCATATATAGGATAATTTGGGTTCATTTTATGATTTACTGTTTCTTTTTAGTTTCATTTGCAAATATTTATTTATTTTTAAATTCAATCATGTCTAATATCGAACAGATTAGGGATATAGAATTTTTTATGGATTTATAAAGACTGTTTGTGAGTGAACAGAACTTCAAGCACTTTTCTTAGATTTTTCAGAGACAGGAGTCTAAAACTGTATTAACTGCATCCTGATCATTATAATTAAGGTTGTTGTTGATAAGCTGCAGTTACTGCAAAAAAGAATGTTAGAGAGTATAAATTCTGCTTGTGAGTGGAGAAACTATAAGTACTTTTAATGTTTTATTATTGTTATTTCCTTAATTATATTAAGAGGCGCTAGTAGGTTAAAGAAGGTTTTTCTTATTTACATAAGATCCAATAAAATGGTTTTGATTTCAAGGGATTTAGTTTGACACTACTTCTGCAAGTAAGCAAAGGGAACATAAAACATTTGGAAAGCAATAAATTGTTTTTGTTAATCTTAGAAAAAAACGTGGTAGGAGAAAACAAACTGACCCAAATTTTAGAAGTTGCTTTGACAAACGGGGTGGGATACTATTTTAACTTTTCAAACAAATTCCCTATGCCTCCTTTTGATATTTCCCAGCCAACAAGCAGGAAGCCAAAGCTTTGGTTTGAGAATATTTTCTCAAACTTTTCTCAAATTTTTTAAAAAGAGAATATTTTCAATAAATGAAGATTTGTGGTTTCAATCTTAATACATCTCCAGTTGCGATCACAGCTTTGTCAGATCAGCCCAAAAATATACCTTAGAATTATGTTAAATGGGCGCAATGAATGGACATACAAGTCCACTATATGTTCAGAGCCAATTTGGTGTCCGTTGATTCGGGAGAAAATTTTTTCCTTACATCTTGTCAATAGGGCTCTCTATAGCCTCCCGACCAATTGGATCGTTTTTCTAGTCTTTTTCCTTGCCTTGGAGCTTGCCCTCCCCCCACCTTCAGCTTCAACAAAAATCCCCATCTTTAACCCCAATATTACCTGCAGAAAATAACAGATGATTTTTCCTCTCTTCATAGTTGATGTGTTCAATCCTGTTCCCTCCCCCTTTGTATCAATTATTGTGCAAGGTTTGCTTTACTGATTTGGACACTATTTGTGTAGCTAATAGTTTGGTCGGCTCATGCATGACGAATTCAATTTTGAATAAGTTCTTAAAGTTTTTAAAGTTTCAAAGGGGTAAATTTTCACCCGCATTGAATTGGCTAGAGGCCAATTCCGTAAGGAGGGGTATTACTCCGTGGAGGCACAGCCAGATTTCCTGGCATTATTAAAAAAATATAAGAAATTAATGATAAATAAAAGTTCCAATAGGGATAAAATCCTTTTAATAGACAGTGATGATGATAACAGTGATATAAATTCACAAAAATACCAGATATTTCGTTCACATATGCAGTGACCGTCATCAGTAGTAAAACATGACGATGAAACATCAGTGATGACGGTCACTGGATGTGTGACTGAAATATCTGGTATTTTTGTGAATTTCTATCACTGTTATCATCATCACTGTCTATTAAAAGTATTTTATCCCTATTTGAACTTTTATTTATCGTCATGGAAAGGCAGTGTGGTCTCCGAAATTATCTATATTTGAAATTTAATAAGAAATAGATTTTTCTTTTTTAAATGAAAGCAATTAACCCTTTCACGACGACGGGACCTCACAGTCCTATTATGTAAAAACCCCTTTGGCACTTCTAAATCGATTGCTACAGTGATAAAACCTGTTCCATCGTATTTCACCTTTTCTAGCCATTCGATTGATGGGTAACAAGTAAGGTTGCGTTCAGTTGGAGCTATTTAGCTGACGGTGAAGTTTGGCTGTTTATTTTTTCAAAAAAGATAAGAACTCTTTTTTATTATTTGTAATAGCGGGTTACAGAGTAGTAAGATCAGAGCAAAAACTGCAAGAGCTATTACTGATGTGTAATAAAACACTTTAACATAAAAAAAAACCGATTAAGCACTTTGGAAGCCCGCTTTGCTGGATTCTACTTTTGGGACCTTGCAGTCCCAGTGGCCAAGACCCTTACGTAGCGACGACTGTAAAGTCCCAATGGTCGAACTCTATTTCCCATACTATTTTATTTTATAGTTGGTTCTTTTTCCAGACAAAACGTAAGCAAATGTCTACCAATCAAAGTACCATACCGAACGCCTTAGAAGAGGGGGGAAGCGATCTTAGTGATTGGGATGAAGATGATGACTGGCTTCAGCAGTCTGAAGAAAAAGAGCTGGATCTATAGAAAAACACCGACACCTAGGATAATGGTATGGAGCTAATGCTCTCCCAAGTTCTGATATACCGAATGATGGGGAAGACTCGTAAGCCACTGTTCCAATCGTAACCGTTACGGATCCTCGTCTTGCTTTGTCTTCAAATTCATCGGCACCAACTCCGTCTCGTGCAGCTTATCAATCGAAGAAAATGTAAGGCCAGCGGCAGGGAAGGCAACAGTTGTTGAACCACGAAGGACTTGGAATAAAGCTGTCACACAAATCCACAAGTTGGATTCGATAAGTCCTGAAGCTAATTTAGAGGAAATAGGGAGTGAATCAACTCCAATGGATTATTTTATCTCGCCTGCTTGAACAATAACCTTCTTCAGCTTCTTGCTTTTCAATCAAATCTCTATTCACTTCAGAAGGTCAGGAATATCAACGTAACAGAAAATTAGCTTAAGGTAATTCCTTGGGATAAATCTGTTAATGGGGTACCACCAACTTCCAAGCATGATAGATTACTGGGCTACTGATTCTGACTTGGGCGTTCCTTTCGTATCGTCAAGGATGCCGAGAAAAAGATTGGAAGAAATTCTAAGAAAATTGAATTTCAGAGACAAACTGACAATAAAAGGTGGCAAGAAAGACAAGCTTTTCAAGTTCCAACCGATGATTGACCTGCTAAACTTCCGCTTCAAACAGTTAGTGAAGATTAACTGCTGAACAAAATGGCAATACCAAAATTGTGATTGGATGTGTTTGGGGAAAAGGTGGGAGTGAGAGGGAGTTAGTTGCCCTCCAATCACTTTCGACTATTAAAAAGGGCACTAGCCCTTTGAATTTCCAATCGAATGAGCCGTTTTTTAAGTTTCTACCACAAAGCTTTCTATAAAAACCTTATATGCCCCCAGGGCATAACTTACAACCCCGAGAGCTGTGGGCAAGGTTGCCAAAACTTTTAGGGACAAGAGTGGCCAAATCAGCCAAAAAAGGACACTTTTAGTGTCCTTCTAGAAAACTAGCAAATATACAGGGTTGCCGCTTTGCATTTTCAAAACTTGTGAAAAAAGTGCCAAAAAACCAGTGAAATTCGTCCTTCTTAGTTCTGCTATTTGCATGAATTCTGCAGATATTTCCAGCTTTGACATTAACGCTACCTATAAATTAATTTAGTGCTAGTTCAATTTGAAGAGAAAAAAACCATCATGAGAATGTTAAGAGAGCGAAATTATATATTGATTATCGATACCACTACCTATCTTAGTCGAATAGTAAAAATCCAATTATAGATATTCATTTTCACTTCGGTATTTTCATAAGTTATACGAAAAAGATGCAAGTTGCGGATCATAGGTAGCTAGTAAGGATCTTTGGGTGCGACAAGGTCCGAACGGCTTTAGCAACGAATTATCTATTTTGACCTACTTAGTTTTAAAGTTAAACAAAAGACGTCGATCATCTTAACCACTCATCTAACTGGTTTGTGAAGTGGTGAAAATTATTTAACAACTGCTCTATCTTGCCGTTTTTTAAACATTTAGAAGTAGCCCTGAGCAAAAATGACGTTTTCGAGAACTAAAAGTGAGAAGACAAGACTGATTGAAATAAATTCACTTGAGTTGTACTCGATAGAAACTGGCGACCAGCGTTCGACAAAAAATCACGCTGAAAGTATAAAATATAAAACAGAAACATTTGCTAGCAGCTATAGATAAACACAGCAACACAGCAACACAGCTGTGATAGCAACACAGCTTTTCTGCTAAACTCCTTTCTTTTCTATGACAGCAGTGTAATAATAGCCACATGCACACGGCTAGACGCCAAGGGGTTTACGTGGAACGCGCCAGCAGGGAATGGCCATTCACTTCTTCTTTCCAGCCTTCTCAGCGGCCTTGGTGACTTTTCCATCAGTAGTAGGTGGTTCCTTGAAGTTGACCGACTTGATGACAAACATCAACGGTAAGATAAAAGAAAAAGATGAATTTGATAGTTCTAGCATACCCCATTTGTTAAGACTTTAGGTTCTATTCTTATTCAGTGGATAAATAGAAGTACTCTGAAAAAGGAAACAATGCATTCTCTGAAAGTGTTTGAAAAGTCTCAGATCGGTTCCAAGAAACAAGCAGCGGCCATAATCAATTTAAACTCACCCGAAGGGGTTTTCAGTTTGGCGTCTGGGTGGCTGGATGGCATCAAGAGCCTCTAGGAGGGTTTTACCATCAGCCTTGCCTTCTTTGCGCTCAATGGCAGACCCATTGTACCATGGAAGTCTGCCAGATGGCTCCAACATGTAGAGTCTCCGTGCCAACCAGAAATTGGGACGAAGGCAACGGATGCTGGGTTGTAACCGATTTTCTTGATGTAGGCGGAAACTTCTGTCTTGATTTCCTCAAAACGAGCCTAGGAGAAGTTGTTCCATGAAGAAAAATTTTTGAATTGAAAATCTTATTTCAGCATTGAGATGTGGAAAACGTTTTTGGAAATGAAGATATGCTTTCTTTGCAGAAAAAATGAACTGATATGATACAAAAAAAGGGAGGAGGGGAATCAAATAAAAACAAGAGAAAGAAAACAAAAGAGTAACATCAGATTTAACAGAAAGAGCATCAGAAACAAAGAGTAGCATTAAGAAATAAGAAAATAGAAGAGCAATATCAGAGCAAACATTTCGAGTATTCAAGCTGTAGACAATTGTAATTCTCTCCCTGACTCAGTAGTCTCAGCTGACACAATTAATGGCTGCAGAAATGGACTTGATTGATTTGGAAAAGTCTGTTGACAAAAAAAGCTTTAAATGGTTTTCTCGCAACTCCAGGGCAAGATTTATATTCTTCCTTTTCCAGTATAAAGTATAAATTAGTGTTCCCCTATGTAATACGTTATTTCATCCAAACGTTTATGTATTCATTATGTATTCATTACTAGAAAAAGAGCGGAAAAAATGAACTAATAGGATACAAAAAAAGGAGGAGGGGAATCAAAGAAAAACAAGAGAAAGAAAATAAAAGAGTAAGATCAGATTTAATAGAAAAAGTAGCAGAAACAAAGAGTAACATTAAGAAACAAGAAAATAGAAGAGTAACATCAGAGCAAACATTTCGATTATTCAAGCTGAAGACAATTAGAATTCTCTCCCTGACTCAGTAGTCTAAGCTGACACAATTAATGGCTGCAGAAATGGACTTGATTGGTTTGGAAAGGTCTGTTGACAAAAAAGACATTAAATGGTTTTCTCGCAACTCCAGGGCCGCATTTATGTTCTTCCTTTTCCAGTAAAAAAGTATAAATTAGTGTTCCCCTATGTAAGACGTTATTTCATCCAAATGATAATGTATTCACAAGAATGAGATTAATGTATTTATTAGAAAAAGATACACGACCTGGAAGAATATCATTTAACTACCATTCTGAGATCACCAGCTCGTACAACGCTAGCCAAAATAAAGCAGAACGGATTTCCGAAAATAGCCCTGGCCAATCTCCCGACACAGTCACAGTCAAAGATTAAAATAAATAAAACAATAGAAAAAGAAGTTCCGAATTCTGATTTTCATTTTCCTTCATTTTCAACACTAAATGCTGAAAGCTTAAACGTAGATAAAATGGCAGAGTTAAAGCAAATTGTTTATTTCCCAACGACAAAAGGTGATACTCTACTGGATCTGATTTGCAAAAATTTAAGTAATTTTTGTAATGAACCCCGAGAACTACCTCCCCTGCTGGTAGCTACCATTATATGGTGCATTTGGCACCTCTACCTTCCTTTAAGATTAATTATACTATTGAAACTGTAAATTATCGTCCCGTTTTAGGTAAAGGAATTTTTAAATTTGGCAATAGAATTTCTTCTGAAACTTGGGGTGATGTAATCCATAATACATTTAGTCATACAAGATAAGCTCCGTAGTAAATATCAGGAATGCTTTCCTGAGAAGACATTCAAACGTTGTAATACGGATCGACCTTACAATACGCAAGAAATGAAAGATTTAGTTAGATATAAGATTCAGCTTCCCTCTAATGATTTAGCATAATGATAAGACGCATAGGGTTTGGTCAGTCAAATGGATCGGGTTCGGATTCATCCTCTATTTGCTTGCCCATGTCGTCATCCTTGCAGTATAACCTCGAAAATTTGTTCAAAAATATAGGCGGAATATGCCACCGATCCACCGACGCAGATTTTTCTCGCAAACAGACTCGATAGAACCTTCGCAAAATCGTAAGCATCCTAGTTTACCCTGCGCTAGACAAGCTATTCGAAACTTCCGGCGGACACTCTGGGTCACGGTGATCTGGAAGGTGGGGGCCCTTGATCGGTAATCCTCTATGTACCTGAGACAACAAACCTGGGCAGAGTTGGAGAGAAAGAATAGTCTCAAGCTAAGTTTGGGTGAGCGGGATAGCCCTTAAAAAGACCGTGGGCAAGAAAAATCATAACAAACCTTTGTCTGCAGAGGGTTTCTTTTGACTGTTTGTGAAAAAAGATAGCCAGGAGTGACCATAATTCCAAAACTCGTCTGAAAGCTGCCTCTAGAGAAAGCCATCGGGTATTGGCGATCTTCAGCAATATGTAATGCGTAGACTGGAGGAATTCCTGTATGTGGTTGAGCTCTGTGATTCTTTTTGGGCTTCCTGCAGACATAGTTTACAAGATCTTTCATGAAGAGCTCCAATCCATCCGGAACAAACTTGGATGCATAGCTAGCACTCAGCGCAAGTGAATGGCTTGTGTATCCAAGGGTAAAAAGGTGTGGTAATGATTCCTGCAGCAGTGCACCTAGTCCAGCATGAACCCCGGTGTTTACAGATGCATTATCATAGGCAATCCTCATCGGATTGGAGAATGGAACTCCAATGTCTTTGAGGTAATTTGTATTAGCTTTTTCTGTCCTTCACTTGATGCATCAGTCACTTCTACCAGACCTAAGAACTCTTCCTACACTAAAAGAGTTTCAGGATGCTTGTACTTTGCAATCATGACAAGCGTTTTTGCTGAACTTTTGTCTGTTGTCTCGTCCACTTTGAGCGAATAATGTGCTGTGGTAAGAAGGTCCGATAAAGTCGTGACACTCATACAGAGCCATAAGGTCATCAATCATTCCCATCACTTTTGTTCTTTTAAGCTTTACCTGACGAAGAATATTTGAGTCTGGTACAGACGCCTTTAGAACCGGTGTTAAGGAATCAGCTTTCTTGAAAGGTATATCCTCGGCAGAAAACCATGCCACAAGGCGCATTTCGCACATAGAGACAGCATGCCTTTTCTGCAATGCAGACTCAAAAAGGGTTAATTGGCGTCTGACTTCCGTCCATCTTTACCTTCTCTTTGTGGAATTCCGTCTGGCTATGAACAATCATATTGTATTTTGTCCCCGTCAGAGTTTTCCAGCAGAACTTGCACCATGCTCTCTTTCCGTCATGTGGTGATCGTACAACAAAATGTTTCAGCTTTTCATCTTGTTCCCATGAACAAACAAAGCTTCGTTTTCTTTGTGCTACTTGTGATTTTTTACGTTTAGAACCAGTACCTGTTTTTGACTTGTCTGCATCACAAACAGTACCGATCACTAGCTCTTCTGGCTCACTTTCAGAACTGCTCAAACCAGTATCAGAAATTTCAGCTACTACTTCAACCTCCCGCTTTTTGGTCCTGCTGTCTTCCTTTTCTGTTTAGTATCACCGCCTGCTTTATCTACAATATCAATATTCCCAGTCAACAGCTCTTCTGGTGTATTATCACTTTCAACGCTGCTTGACTCAAAATTAAAACCATCAACTATTCCTTCACCCATAATGCGAAATTTCTTGCTTTTGGTACAATGCACAGCCAAAGATGTAGCTTTGTTTCGATTATCGCCGACAGTATTTAATATGTTGGTTTTGGGTGATACTTCTTCTCTTTGGTCGCCATTATCTCCACTTAGTTTTTGTTTTGCATCAGGGACTTTTCCAAGGCTTCCACCGGTACCGCATCTAAAATCAACAACTTCAACTTCTTCAGAGATTTGTGGTATTGAGGTGTGGGGTCTTGTTAAGGTTTTCAAAAAGAAGTCACCAATGCTATTTTGCTTTTTCTTGGAGTTTTCACTCATGACACCTGAAAAAAAAATCTTTTACGCTGACCATATATAGTTAAACCAGCTCCTTTTCTCATATGTCTATTCTGGTCCAATTTTTACAGAAGCACCCTGAAAAATGAGCTACTTTGGCAAATTCATAATTTGCAAGATTACTGATTTTAGTCAGACTGAAAATGGCAATTTTGATGAAAAAAGAAAAAGACAATATAATAACTTACAAAAAACATAGAATCACAGTAACATGTGATTTTCAAGATGTTTTAAGCATAGTATTAAGCATTCAAATATACTCTCAGATACAAATCTTTAGCCTTTCAAATTTTACCGGAAGTCTGTAAAAATTTGGAATGTAGGACCACAATGAGATAGCTAAGAAATTAACAAAACATTTGTTCAGAATTCAATCCTCTATCTGAATATAACAGTCCCTTCCTAAAACCTTTTGAACAAAAGACAAAACAACATAGAGGTAATCTTTATATTGGAAACCAGGTCTACTGCATATCCAGTATTATTTTTTTTGTATTACTTTCAGTGAAAGGTTGGTTAATTTTAAAGAAAACTATGCTGCTTTGGTTGAGGGGCTATAATTTTTCATGAAATAGACATCCTTGGCTACAAGTGCAGTGGCCAAAGTAACTAGCCAATTTTCCGGAGGGGGAGGGGCAATTGTATATGCCAACAGAGTTTTTTTCTCATTAAATATAAATCATCAGCTGGATGCAGTTTTTTTTCAGCAGAGAAGTGCTGGAGATTTCAGAAATCCTATCACTAAACAATAGGTTTTTTCGATCTCTGGTCATAGTTCTGTTCTCAGGTTTCTGGTTTGACAAAAAAATATATTTTTCTCTCCTGTTCTCTGTTTTCTGGTACACTAAATATATATATATATACATATATATATATATATATATATATATATATATATATATATATATATATATATATATATATATATATATATATATATATATATATATATATATATATATATATATATATATATATATATATATATATATATATATATATATATATATATATATATATATATATATATATATATATATATATATATATATATATATATATATATATATATATATATATATATAAATATATATATATATATATATATATATATATATATATATATATATATATATATATATATATATATATATATATATATATATATATATATAAATATATATATATATATATATATATATATATATATATATATATATATATATATATATATATATATATATATATATATATATATATATATATATATATATATATATATATATATATATAAATATATATATATATATATATATATATATATATATATATATATATATATATATATATATATATATATATATATATATATATATATATATAATCGAAAGGTTTCATTTTGTTAACTTTTCATTGAGGTTTTTGTATTAAGTTCGGAAGCCGGAAGTAAGTTTATATGAAAAAGGTGACAGCTTGTCTGTTATCTTGACCGTGGCGAGCAAAAATCAGGGTTAATAATACGATTTATAGGTGAAAGAATTTTCAAGGCATTTTCAGAAAGTTTGCTTCAGGGAAGAGCAAGCAACCCCGAAAAATACAGTACAGAACTTAAAAAATAAGTAGATATAAGTCTTAGCACTCATTTGGTGAACAGTGACATTTCTTATGAAAGTAGTTTGTTTTACGTTATAAATTTGGAAAAATGTCCAAAAATTGTTCTTTTTTTTCAAAAAGCTGCCTTTTTTTGCCCAACAGTGTCCCGGTGTCCCTCAGGGTGAAAAAGTGTCCAAAAGACACTAAAAGTGTCCGTTTGGCATCCCAGGCTGAGGGGGAGTGGCCTCCTCAAAAAAATAATTTCTATGTGGAAATTAACTGTGCTGAACCAAATGGCTATCTCAAAATTTTCATTCGATGTGTTTGGGGAAATGGTGGATGTGGAAGGGGTGTTAGTTGCCTTCCAATCACTTTAAATAATTAAAAAGGGCACAAGCTACTCCAATTTTAGAATGAGCCCTTTTTAAAGTTTCTATGACAACTCCTTCGATATGAAGTGCCCTGGTCTAGAACAAAAAATAAATAATATATTGTGCCAACATCGTTCTTTTTTAGGCAGCGCGATTGCGCTGCTCATGATAAAGTACATTTTGTGCTATGACATCCAACAATAACCACAATTTCTAGCTGAACAATTGCTTTTGTCATTTCAAAATAAAAATAAATTCAGTTTAAAATAACCAAGGCCATTTCCAGGGGGAGGGGACTATGGGTTTTGAACCCCCTCCCCCGAAATGTTAATTCGACTCGTAGAAACGTAGCAAACAATGCATTTACCCAAATTTTGTATATCACAGAGTATGTATTTTAACCTTATAATTGGATAATTATAATAGATTTCCTCTGTGTTATTCCCATACAAAACCCCTTCCCTTAAGTTAAAAACCCCCCTTAGTAAGTTATGCCCCAGGGCATAACTTACAACGCCTACCCCTGGGCCCTGGTGGGCTGTGTCGACACCGGAGTTTTTATTATCAGAATTTTGAACCATTTTAAAAAAATGTGTATCTAAAAATTTTATCTGATGTATTTAGGGCGTGGAGGAGGGAGAAGGGCTTGTTGGCTTCAATCTCTTTTGACTCTTAAAAAGTCAACAAGAACTTTCAACTTTCAATCAAACGAGCCCTCTCTAAAGTTTATACGAGCATCCCTTTCATAAGAAATAATATGAAGGATTAAGAGAATTCTTAAATTACAACCCTTGCCCTGAGGGCTTTGGGGGAGTTTTAATCCTCAAAGACCAAATTTCCAGAACTTAAAACTACATTTAATAAAATGGCTGTCTTAAAATTTTGATTGGATGTGTTTGGGGAAAAGCTGGGCGTGAGATGGGGGTTAGTTGCCCTCAAATCACTTTCGACTATTACAGAGGGCACTAGCCCTCAGAATTTACAATCGAATGAGCCTTTTTTGAAGTTTCTACGACACCGCCTTCTATAAAAACCTTATATGCCCCCAGGGTATAACTTAAGACCCTTGTACACAGGGTTTTGAGAGATTGTCCTACTCAAAAATATATTTTCTATTTGGAAATAAACTACCCTGAATAAAACTGCTATCTCAAAATTTTGATTGGATTTTTTTGGGAGAGTGATGGGCGTGGGGGGGCTAGTGGCCTTCCAATCACTTTCGACTATTAAAAAGTGCACTAGTCCTTTTGAATTTTAATCGAATGAGACTATTTTGAAGTTTCTACGACAGAATTTTGTATAAAAATATCATATACCCCCAGGGTATAACTTAAAACTCTTGCCCTGAGGGTACTGGGGGAGTGTCCTCCTCAAAAACATATTTTCTATCGGGAAATCATCTATGCTGAAAAAAATGGCTATCTCAAAATTTTGATTGTATATTTTTGGGGGAATGATAAGCGTGGGGGGGGCTAGTTGCCCTCAAATGACTTTCGACTATTAAAAAGAGCACTAGCCCTTTGAATTTCCAATTGATTGTGCCTGTTTTGAAGTTTCTACGACAACACCTTCTATAAAAACCTTATAGGCCCCAGGGCATAGCTTAAAACTCTTGCCCTAAGGGTTGCGGGGGAGTGTCCTGCTCAAAAACATATTTTCTATCTGGAAATCAACTACACTGAACAAAATGGCTATCTCAAAAGTTTGATTGAATGTGTTTGGGGAAATGATGGCCGTGGAGGGGGGGGCTAGTTGCCCTCCAATCACTTCCGACTATTAGCCCTTTAATTAAAGAGCACTAGCCCTTTAATTTCCAATCAAATGAGCCTATTTTGAAGTTTCTACGACAACGCCTTCTATAAAAACCTTATATGCCCCCAGGGCATAACTTATAACCCTTGCCCTGAGGGTTGTGGTGGAGTCTCCTCCTCAAAAATATATTTTCAATCTGGAATTCAACTACGCTGAACCAAAATGGCTGTCTCAAAATTTTGATTGGATGTGTTTGGGGAAATGATGGGCGTAAAGGAGGGGGGGCTATTTCCCCTCCAATCAATTTCGACTATTAAAAAGGGCACTATACCTTTGGATTTCCAATCGAATGACCCTTTTTGAAGTTTCTATGACAACGCCTTTTAAAAATACCTTATATGCCCCCAGGGCATATCTTAAAACCCTTGTTCTGAAGTTTCTGGGGGAGTGTCCTCCTCAAAAACGTATGTTCTAATTGGTAAAAAAATCCACGGAACAAAATGACTATCTCAAAATGGTGATGAGAGGTGTTGGGGGGAATGATGGGCGTGGGGGGGGGGCTAACTACCTTACAGTCACAGCTGTCTGCCCTACTGAGTACTAGCTCTTTGGAATTCCCTTCGCAAGAGTCATGTTAGAAGTTTCTATGACCGCACCGTTTACAAAAACCTTATATGCCCCCAGGGCATAACTTAAAACTCTTGCCGTGAGGGTTGTGGGGGCGTGTCCTCCTCAAAAACATATTTTCTATCTGGAAATCAACTACACTGAACAAAATGGCTATCTCAAAAGTTTGATTGGATGTGTTTGGGGAAATGATGTTTGCGGGGGGGCTAGTTGCCCTCCAATCACTTTCGACTATTAGCCCTTTAATTAAAGGGAACTAGCCCTTTAATTTCCAATCAAATGAGCCTGTTTTATAGTTTCTACGACAACACCTTCTATAAAAACCTTATATGCCCCCAGGGCATAACTTAAAACCCTTGCCCTGAGGGTTGTGGGGGAGTGTCCTCCTCAAAAATATATTTTCAACCTGGAATTCAACTACGCTGAACAAAAATGGTTATCGAATAATTTTGATTGGATGTGTTTGGCGAAATGATGGGCGTGGGGGGGGGGGGTAACTGCACTCCAATCACTTTCGACTATTAGAAAGGGCACTATCCCTCCTCAAAAACGAATTTTCTATCTGGAAATCAACTACGCTGAACAAAATGGCTATCTCAAAATTTTGAATGGATGTGTTTGGGGAAATGATGGGCGTGGGGGGGGGGGCTAGCTGCACTCCAATCACTTTCGACTATTAGAAAGGGCATTAGCCCTTTAATTTCCAATCGAATGACCCTTTTTTGAATATTCTACAACAACGCCTTCAATACAAACCTCAGATCTTCCCAGGGCGTAAATTAAAACCCTTGCGCGGAGAGCTGTGTGGATTTTCTCTTCTCGAAAACACGGTTTCCATCTGGAAATCAACTACGCTGCACAAAATAGCCGCATAAAAGTTCTGAATGGATGTGTTTGGGGGAATGATGGGCGTCGGGGGGGGGGGGGCAAGCTCCCCTGAAATCACTTTTGACTATTAAAAAGGGCACTAGCCCTTTTGAATTTCCAATCGAATGAGCCTTTTTGAAGTTTCTACGACAACGCCTTCTATAAAAACCTTATATGCCCCCAAGGCATATCTTAAAACCCTTTCCCTGAAGGTTCTGGGGGAGTGTCCTCCTCAAAAATGTATTTTCTATCTGGAAATCAACTACGCATAACAAAATGGCTATCTCAAAATTTTGATTGGATGTGTTTGGGGAAATAATGGGCGTGGGGGGGGGCTAGTTGCCCTCCAATCACTTTCGACTATTAAAAAGGGCACGAGCCCTTTGAATTTCCAATTGAATGTGCCTGTTTTGAAGTTTTTACGAGAACGCCTTCTATAAAAACCTTATATGCCGCCAGGGTATAACTTAAAATTCTTGCCCTGAGGGTTGTGGGGGAGTGTCCTCCTCAAAAACATATTTTCTATCTGGAAATCAACTACACTGAACAAAATGGCTATCTCAACAGTTTGATTGAATGTGTCTGGGGAAATGATGGGCGTGGGGGGAGGGGCTAGTTGCCCTCCAATCACTTTCGACTATTAGCCCTTTAATTAAAGAGAACTAGCCCTTTAATTTCCAATCAAATGAGCCTATTTTGAAGTTTCTATGACAACGCCTTCTATAAAAACCTTATATACCCCCAGGCTATAACTTTTCACCCTTGCCCTGACGGTTTTGGAGTTGTTTGCTCCTCAAAAATATATTTTATCTCTCGAAAACAACTATGCTGAACAAAATGGCTATTTCAAAAGTTTGATTGAATGAGTTTGTTGGAATAATGGGCGTGGGGGGAGGGACTATTTGCCCTCCAATCACTTTCGACTATTAAAAAGGGCACTAGCTTTTAGAATTTCCAATCGAATGAGCCCTTTTTGAAGTTTCTACGACAACGCCTTCTATAAAATCCTTATATGCCCCCAGTGTATAACTTAAAACCCTTGCCCTGTGGGTTGTGGGGTCGTTTCCTCCTCAAAAATATATTTTCTATCTGGAAATCAACTACGCTGAACAAAATGGCTATCTCAAAATTTTGATTGGGTGTCTTTGGGGTAATGATGGGCGTGGGGGAGGGGAGGGTGGCTAGTTACATTCCAATCACTTTCGACTATTAAAAAGGGCACTAGCCCTTTAATTTCCAATCGATTGAGCCTGTTTTGAAGTTTCTACGACAACGCCTACTATAAAACCTTATATGCCCCCAGGGCATAACTTAAAACCCTTGCCCTGAAGGTTTTGGGGGAGTGTCCTACTCAAAAATATATTTTCTATCTGAAAATCAGCTAAGCTGAACAAAATGGCTATCTCAAAATTTTGATTGGATGTGTTTTGGGACTGATGGGCGTGGGGGGGCTAGTTGCCCTCCAATCATTTTCGACTATTAAAAAGGGCACTAGAACTCTCGATTTCCAATTGAATGAGCCCCCTTTGAAGTTTTTACGACGACCCCTTCCGTATGAAGGGCCTCTGGGAAAAAAAAATAAAAAAATAATAATAATAAAACATCGGAGCCGTTGCCTCTGAAAAACTGTTTTGTACCAGATTTTACCGGCTTTGGTAACTGAAAGCATAGAAATTCTTTGAATGGAAAAGAGATTTTTTACAAAATTCTTTTTATTCAGTGCTGACACTGCTACAGGTTTTGCATAAGAAATTTTGAATTCAATAGCAGCCTTGTACAACTTTTTTAGGGTAATCGTTTTAAGACCCCAAGTGGTTCTGGCTGCAAATTACAATTTTGTTGGATAACAGTTTTTAATAAATTTTATTTTCAACAGGGTTATTCCAAAGTAATTTTTTTTTTGCAAGATAAGTCTCACCTGTAAACTCGTTAAATCAAGTGTCAACTACTGACACAATAACTGGAACTTCTGGGAAAGTTTTCCTTCGGAGATCTTTTAAATTAAGTAAAGTCTGTGTATTTTGCCACGTAGAACAGCACATTATTTACTCTAAACTGGCACGTAGTAGGAAAGCTTTGAACTGTTCCCAAAATCAACTGAATACAATTTAATCAGTTACTTTTCTAGATAATTTTGTAGAGAAAGTAAACTATTCAAGGGCTAACTTTTAATGAGAAGCATGACCAATTTCTAAGAAAGAAGTTGAAAACAATAAGGTAGAATAATTGAAAAAATAGTTTTTCTCGTTGTTGCTTGTGGGGGAAACGAATTTTTTTAATTTAATAACTATCTATAAATCTTAACCTTCAAATAAATCAAAATTAGTATTCAGTAAAGCACAAATGCTGTACTGTTTAAAGCGAAGCGTAAATGACGTTATAGCCTTTAAATGGCTTAAGGAACATTATCCCCACACGTTAATCATACAGCAGCATGTGTTTCCTGATTCAATACATTTTGGTTTTTGAATTTTAATTGAGATCTTTTTATTGCCTCAAATGTTCAACTAAAAAAAGGTATTCGAATTGTTCATACTAAGAACTAATTTAATCACATTTTCCTTCCGAAAGTCACTGTCCTTAATAAGCCCCCCTGTCCCCGTTAGTTGAATCATCAAATCTAGTTGACCCCCACCTGTATCCTACAGCCTCAAAGTTTTACCTCTATCTTTTTAGTCTTTCGTAAAATATTGAAAATGACCTGAAAAATCGGATGTACACAAATTCTTTGATTTACCTAAGTGGCATGTCGTTTCCGCAGTATTTTAGAAGCTCTGGGAGTCTTGACCTAACAACCTATCCGTGAGAGTTCACCCAGAAAACAATACATATCTTGGCGGAATTCCTGGCCCCCTGAGCTCCCTCTCACTTCCCAAAAAATGTGACTTTTCAACCCAAAGAAAGATCTCTGAAAGTTTAGTGATAATCAAGCACACAGGTTTAAACATACCCCCCCCCCCCTTCCATTATAATAATCATATAAAACGGGGGGGGGGCAATTTTCATAATTTATGGTCCTTCTTCCACGGGTTGTGTTGGTCATGTCATCCCCGGGGGTGAATCGTTAGACTTTTCCGACAATTTTGTGCAAAATGGCTGTCTTCAGAATTGCAGAAGGGCTGTGGGAGGACGTTGAAAAAAAGAGCACTAAAGACAGGCTGGTTGTCCTCATATTAATTTCAATGCTTAAAAAGGGCACAAAATTTTCCGTTTTCCATTTCAATTGCCTGTTTTATTTTCCGGGATATTGCAGATGCGGTGTCTGGATGCTCCATGCTCTTTTTATTAGCTCAATCTATTTCTTTAGATTATAGTTCAGTATCTACTTCCTCCCCCCTCTTGACATTCCCTGCAAGTTTCAACTAAATACACTAAGCCGTTCCTGAGCAGTTGCCGATACACCATTTTGACAAGCACGTAGTTTATTGCATTGTATTTAATTAACCACACTTCTCGACTACTAAGGTCCTTGCGTCGGCCTTGCAGAGTCTTGCTACTGCTTGGTTCGATCTCTGCGTCCCTTATTACCTGGGTCATTATAATGTCTTTCTATTTACCCCTGCCCCTGTCCAATATTCTATCACATGTTCAACTCGATCACTTAAGTAATTCCATAGATACTGTGAATAATTTGAAGAATCAGGTGCATATAGCATCTTCTGGTTTACTCTGTTATAGCCTATACGTATCGTTTCCAGAATATACATTTGGAACCTCTGGGAATTTTGCCATAGCGAAGGATCCGCAAGATTTTACTCAAAATATGACTAACAAGTAGCACAAAGTGTTTAGTTCATTTCTGGACCCCTTACTCTCCCCCAATTCTTTTCCCACAGCAAGAACTCTGAAAGTTACGAGCTTAAAGTTCTGGATCTCCTGGGTTAAACATACCCCCTTTTATATGATAAAACCGAAATGCAAAGAATGGTCAACTTGCACAAGTTATGGTTCTCCCTCCAGGGGCTGTGGGGGTCAAGTCATCTTGGGAGGCAAATTTGTCGAATCTTTCAACTATTTTGAACAAAATGAATGACTCGGAAGTTTAATTGGACGTCTTGGAGGGACAGAGGAGTGGGTTGACAGAGGAATGGACTTCCTTACACTCCTGTCACTTTTCATTCTTAAAAGGCAAGTGAGAGTTTTAGACTTCCAATCGATAAAGTGTCCTCCAAAGTTTCTACGACCATCTTCTCCTTACGGATCGGCATAGGGGAAAAAATAATTAACCCATGGAATCCACTTTGCTGTTCACTTAGGTAGCACAACTTCCCTACGACAAAGTAGAGAAAAAATCGTAATAGTCCCTTCAAAAAACAGCCATTTATTTCTGCCACTAAATCACCAGGGTTAAAGGTCCAAGTTTTCAACGAAAAGGCTTAACAAAAAGTCCAGGAAGTGGTTTTTTGTTAGACAAAGAAACGCGTGTCGATGACTTTTTTTTGCAGATGTGAATATGATTTGGCTAGGGCAAATTTTCTTTTCAGAGATGACATTAATTTAGAAGACAAACCACGGTCAATTCGCTTATCAGCAAAGGTGATGACAATCCCTTAAAAAAAAACCAAAATCGGTAGCTAGTGGCACCTTTAACACTCAAAACTACTTATTTAATTTTAAGTGTAACCAACAAACGGAAACATATATCGTTCCCAGTAGTATCAATGAAGTATTGTACCTTGCTGTTTTGGATCTTTGAACCGAGGAAAATAAATCATACAGATAAAGAAGCATACGAATTTCAAAATCTTTGTACCCTGTCAAGCAAGCCAAGATTTTGAAACATCACTATTTATGTTCCAAATATAAGTGCGTCTTGCTGCTTTCTTTGGTTGGGTCAGGTTCTTTGTTTTTTACCACCGTAATTTATCTCCTTCGTGTTTATATAAATCAAATTGGCCCTCCACGGGTGAAAGAAAATCATCACTTCCGGGATTATTGACATTACCATATTGAAAAGTTAAACTGAATAGTTTGGGCTGAAAGGAAGTCCTATTCGGACTGTTATGGACTTCCCGTAGCTAGTGAATTACTTATATGATTGGTGCTGCCTAGTTTTATTATCTATATTTTGTCTATCAATCAACTAGTCTACTTTTTACATTGCTGTGGGTAGCGCCTGGAAATCGCCTAAAGTTTTTATTTTTTTACAAAGTATAGGTGTGATAAAGAGTCAAACTTTAGCGAAAAGAGAGAGGCGTTGAGGAGGGGACAGCCCCTTTCATATACGTAATAATTTCTGTTAGTTTTAAGTTTTAATGCCACTCCTTCCTTTCACTTAAAAAAACTTTTTTTTTTATTTATTTAATCTTATCAGGGTTTGAACGTTCCTTACTTTTGGTTCCCACAAAATCCGTCCTGGCGAAATGGCTGGAACACTAAACTCACAAGCAAAGGGTCAGTGGCTGAAATCTGGTTGGTGGCTATTGTTTGGTCGAAGGTGAGGACTAGTGACTGTTCTCTGTACTACAAGCAAAAAGTTCACCCAGCTTCAACTTGGTACCTAGGGGGATCTATAGTAAAACAGCAGAAGTGTCAAATGATTTTCCCCTAACCACACACAGCACTCTCGGCCGAAGGCAGGAGATCAACACCTTCACTACACAGACCTCATTAATTCTTATTTGAAAGCAAGTTAGTTATTCAGGTTCCTTCAAAAATAGCTTGTTAGATTTTTTGTATAGGTAAGTAGCGGATTAATTAAAAAAAAAAACATTTCTCAAACATTATTCTGCAAAATGACATAAAGCGCTATATTAAGCCTAAGATCAGCAGAAATAGACTTATGTAATATTTCGAACTTAAAAAGAATAGAAATTACAACAAGAAGGAGTAGGGTTAAGGGCCCTTTAGTCTTTTGAATTCCAAAGCTTCTTTTAAGCTTTACTTAAAATTAATAAAAAAAAACTTTCCGAAAAATAAATTTTTCAAAGAAAAGTAAAGGCCATTTTAAACTTAAGCTCAGCAGATGCAAATACCTTTTATTCAAACTCAAAACGACCAGAAATTACTATTAAAGAATGATTAATATAAATTTGCTATGATTAATATAAATCAATAAATAGATCTTAAAGCGACTAATTCTTAGATTAAATATGAAAATCAATCTTAAAACTAAAAAAAAAATTTTCCTATTGAAGTATAAATGAAACTTAAAACGAACAGAAATCGAATAAACAGTCCATGCAAACAAACATACAATATATATTAATGTAAATTAATAACTAAATCTCAAAACGAGTGAAACTTAAATTGAATATGCAAATCAAGCTTGAAACAAACAAAAATCACTACAATCAAGAGTTTGGGTATGACCTCCTTCTCTCACTGTAAAAGTTTAAAACTTACTGCGTCATTGGCGTTTTACTGAAAACCAATTTTATTACAAATATTTTCTTTTGTACTTAATATTGAAAATAAACATTAAAACTATAGTAAAATTTTGAACTGATGAGCTTTCAGCAATTAATATCATTATACATCAAATACTCAGTTTAGTTTATTAGATGTTTTTAAAGTTGTTCAAGACAAATATAGTTTCACAACAAACAAATGTTTGGATACTGCCTCCTTTCTTAACTGTAGATATAAACCAAAAGCCAACTGCGAAATTGGTGCTTAACTGAAAATGAATTATTTTACAAATATTTTTTTTTCCAGTTCATTTAGCATTGAAAATAAAAACAAAATTATTATGAAATAAATTCTTTAACTGATGGATCTTTCAATAATTAATATCATTATACATCAAATATTCAATTTGATGTTGTTTATACTTTCCAAGACTGTTCAAGACGCTAATAGTTTTCAGTAAAGCGCCAATGACGCAGTAGGTTTTAGACTTTTACAGTGATAGAAGGAGGTCATACCCAAACTTTTGTTTGTAGTGATTTTTGTTCGTTTTAAGCTTGATTTGCATATTCAATTTAAGTTTCACTCGATTTAAGAATTAATTTACTATCTATTATATGTTTGTTTGCATTGATTGTTTATTTAATTTCTGTTCGTTTTGGGTTTAATTTATCTTTTAATAGTAAGTTCTGGTCGTTCTGGGATATAATTTTGACAATTATTTGTGTGTCCTCATCATAATCTGAAAATGATACTTTTTTTTCATTGAAAGACTTGTTTTTCGGAAAGTTTTTTTAATTACTTTTTTTCAGTTTTTTATTGAAAAAAATTTTCAGTTTTTAAATATTCTTTATTTGAAAATTAAACTTTCCGAAAAAAAAATGAAATCAAAACTGGTATCAAAGTAATAATATCAAAGTGAAAAAATGGGGTGGTGTCCATCTTGGAGTTTTTATTATCTGATATTTGAGCTATCTTTAACAAAATGGCTATCTCAAACTTTTTATTGGATGGGTGTGGGGAAAAAGGGCGTGGAGGGGGGGGGGGCTAATTAACCTTTGGTCTCTTTTGAATCTTTAAAAGTGAGCTAGAACTTTCTATTTTCAATTAAATAAACCCTCTCTGAGGTTTATACGAGTATCCCTTCTATGAAAACCACATAAATCCACAGTGTATAACTTACAACGCCTATCCCTCGGCCCTGGAGGGTTGTTTCGACCGGGAAGTTTTAATATCTGATGGTTGAACTATTTTTAACAAAATGGTCACCTCAAACTTTTAATCGAATGGGTTTATCCATCTGATAATCCCAAATGCGTGGAGGGCGGGAGGGGCTAGTTCCCCTCATATCTTTTTTCACTCTGAGAAAATGAACTACAACTTTTAATTTCCATTTAAATAAACGCTCTCTGAAGTTTTTACGAGCATCCCTTTCATAAGAACCACTTACAGCCCCAGGATATAGCTTACAATGCTTGCCCCCGGGCCGTGGGGGGATGTGTCGACACCTGAGTTTTTGTTATCTGCCTTTGAACTAATTTGAAAGTAAATGGCTCTCTCAAAGTTCTTATCGGATGGGTTTGAGGATAATAGGGCGTTGAGTGGGAGGCTAGATGCCCATCGATAGTAGATACCTATATATAACTCGTGACCCCACCGCGTGGTTTATGGTTTTCTCAGTGAGAATGAAAAAACAGGAATTTTCTCACTTGCAAAAACAGGAATTTTCTCACATTTATGGTTGTTTTATTGTATGGTTATGTGTGTTGATCAATTTATTTGATATTTTTATCGGATGTCAACATCAAATTATGGATGCTTTATGGTTTTTGTCAATGAGAATTTGAAAAACATGAACTTTCTCACATTTATGTCTGTTTTCATGGATGGTTATGTGTGTTGTTCGATTTATTTGATGTTTTTCATGTCTGTTATATGGATGATTTATGTCTGTTCGTTGTCAGTGAGAATGGACATGCTCGACGCGAATGCTATGAGATTGTTTGGCTAACCTAACCTGAGAACTTGATTTACATAATCGGCGGGGAAATTATTGGTTCACGAAGGGGGAATTAAGAAACAAACATGGCTTCATCGTTGTTTGGCTAACCTGACCTGAGAACTTGATTTACATAATCGATAGGGGAATTGATTTACATAATCTGTGGGGAAATTATTGATTCAAGAAGGGGAAATTAAGAAACACTCTGGCTTCTTCAATCTTAGGTCTGAGGGATTAACGTTCTTTAGGTCAGAGAGAAAAATTAATATTCTATTTTTAAATAGGGCTTCGTCGATCTTTAGTGTCAGGAATTATAAATGACATCACTTGTTATCTTGGAATTATGCGGGAGTCTAAAGAGATAGAAATTCAATTTTTAAATAAGGCTTCACGGAGCTTTAAGTCAGAGAGATAAATTGATATTCTAACGAAACCATAATAGTTTAGATAGGAAAATTTATGAGATGAAGAGATTAACGTAGGAAAGGGTTTCCTAGAAATTTGAAATGCGTTAGTGCAGAGATGCCAAACAAAAGGAACACACAGAAATTACTTTTAGGGGATTATTTGGGCGAAACGGTTTTAGACAGCTTATGGGATTATTTCGGCGAAACAGTTAGAGACATTTTGAAAGAAGATTTTAGGAAAGGTTTTAGAAGAGAATTTGAGGGTGAAACTTTGTGGTCGTTATAATACACAAGTTCCATTTGAACAGTGTTGTGAGGTCCTCTACCCCAACCCCAAAGGGTTCCGATCCCCCACCCCAACCCCGAAGGAAGCTCCCGGTACTCAAAGGCCCCCCAAGCTCCCAAAGAGCCCCAGCCCCCCAAACGCCCTCCTCAGACCCTCAAAGGCCCTCTTCTGGTCCTCAAAGGGCCACCGGACCCCCAAAGGGCCCCCCCCCGGACCCCAGAGGCCCACCCCCTGGTCCTCAAAGGTCCCCCGGGCCCGCGAAGCGCCGCGGGCCAGGAATGCACCGCATGGGGATGCGCCGCAGGGGGATGCGCCGCAGGGGGATGCGCCGCGGGTCAGGGGAAGCGCCGCAGGGATGCGCCGCTTTTTGTTAGAGTTCTAGTTTACTTTAATTTTAGTTAAGAATTTGATGTTTTACCTTTGAGTTTCAGTTAGAGTTCTTGTTTAGTTTTAGTTAAGAGTTTAGAGTTTTTAGCTTAGAGTTTTTGTTGAAGTTATATTTTAGTTTAGTTTTAGTTAATACTTTAGAGTTTTAGCTTAGAGTCTTAGCTTAGATTTTTTGTTAGAGTTATAGTTTAGTTTAATTTTAGTTAAGAGTTTGATGTTTTACCTTTGAGTTTCAGTTAGAGTTCTAGTTTAGTTTAGTTTTAGTTAATAGTTTAGAGTTTTTAGCTTAGAGTCTTAGCTTAGAGTTTTTGATGAAGTTCTAGTTTAGTTTAGTTTTAGTTAATAGTTTAGAGTTTTAGCTTAGAGTCGTAGCTTAGAGTTTTTTTTAGAGTTCTAGTTTATTTTAATTTTATTTTAGATTTTAGATTTTTATATTAGTATTATCTTATAGTTTTTTTGTTAGAGTTCTAGTTTAGTTTAATTTTAGTTAAGAGTTTGATTTTTTTACCTTTGAGTTTCAGTTATATATTTATTTGATTTTTAGTTTAGATTTTGGGGTTGTATCTTAGAGTCCTAGCTTGGAGTTTTATGTTGAGTTGTTGTTTAGCCCAGTTTTAGTTAAGATTTTAGAAATTTATCGTAGAGTTTTTTTTTGTTATTGATGTATTTTATTTTATTTTTAGATTATATTCCTATTTTTTCACATATGATTTTAATTTATATTTATATTTTATTTTTATTTAAGATTTTATAGTTTTTAGCTTATAGTTTTTATTTAAGTTATAGTTTAGTTTAGTTTTAGTTAATAGTTTAGAGTTTTATCTTAGAGTATTAGCTTAGAGTTTTTGTTAGAGTTCTAGTTTAGTTTAATTTTAGTTAAGAGTTTGATGTTTTACCTTTGAGTTTCAGTTAGAGTTCTAGTTTAGGTTAGTTTTAGTTAAGAATTTAGAGTTTTTAGCTTAGAGTCTTAACTTAGAGTTTTTGTTTGTGTGTGTGTGTGTAAGGTTTTTGTGTGTATGTGAATTTTTGTGTATATGTAAGTTTTTGTGTGTGTGTAAGTTTTTGTGTGTGTGTGTAATTATGTGCGTGTGTGTAAGTTTTTTTTAGTGTCTTTAAGTTTTTGTATTTGAGTAAGTTTTTGTGTGTGTGTAATTTTTTGTGTGTGGGTAATTTTTTATGTGTGTGTAAGTTTTTGTGTGTGTGTTGGTTTTTATGTGTGTGTAAGTTTTAGTGTGTGTGTGTTTATGTTTGTTTGTGTTTGTTAGTTTTTGTGTGTGTGTGTAATTGTGTTTTGTCTAATTTTTTTTTTGTTTTTTAGTTTTTGTTTTTTTTTTATTTTTTGTTTTTTTTAGTTTTTGTGTGTGTGTTATTTTTTTTGTGCGTGTGTAAGTTTTTGTGTGTGTTTGTAATTTTTTTTTGTGTTGTCGGTTTTTGTTTGTATGTAATTTTTTGTGTGTATGTAGTGTGTGTTTAAGTTTTTTGTGTGTGTAAGTTTTTGTGTGTGTGTAAGTTTTTTTGTGAATGTGTAAGTTTTTGTGTGTGTGTTAGTTTTTGTGTGTGTATTTCAGTTTTGTGGGTGTGTAAGGTTTTTGTGTGTGTTTAAGTTTTTGTGTGTGTGTAAGTTTTTGTGTGTGTAAGTTTTTGTGTGTGTTTAAGTTTTTGTGTGTGTGTAAGTTTTTTTTTTGTGTGTCAGTTTTTGTGTGTGTGTAATTTTTTTTGTGTGTGTGTAAGTTTTTGTGTGTGTGTGTAAGTTTTGTGTGTGTGTAAGTTTTTGTGTGTGTGTAATTTTTTATGTGTGTGTAATTTTTTGTGTGTGTGTAAGTTTTTATGTGTGTGTAAGTTTTTGTGTGTGAGTAAGTTTTTGTGTGTGTGTGTAAGTTTTTGTGTGTGTGTGTGTAAGTTTTTGTGTGTGTTTTTAAGTTTTTTTGTGTGTGTTAGTTTCTGTGTGGGTTTGTAATTTTATGTGTGTGTGTGTGTGTGTGTAAGTCATTGTGTGTGTGTAAGTTTTTGTGTGTATGTTAGTTTTTGTGTGTATGTAAGTTTTTGTGTGTGTAAGGTTTTTGTGTATATGTAAGTTTTTGTGTGTATGTAAGTTTATGTGTGTGTGTAAGTTTTTGTGTGTGTGTGTAAGTTTTTGTGTGTGTGTAAATTTTTTTTTTGTGTGTCTTTAATTTTTTGTGTGTGTGTTATCTTTTGTTTGGGTGTAAGCTTTTTTGTGTGTGTAATTTTTTTTTGTGTGTCTTAGTTTTTGTGTGTGTGTAAGTTTTTTTGTGTGGGTGTAAGTTTTTGTTTGTGTGTGAGTTTTTGTGTGTGTGTAAGTTTTTGTGTGTGTGTATAAGTTTTTTTGTGTGTGTAAGTTTTTGTGAATTGAAGTGGAAAATTTTATATTATTTTAGGAAAATAGAATTGATCAATAACTTATTTCATTTTCATTGAGAAAATTCAGAATTGAAATTGAACTTTTCTTCTTCCGAAAAAATATTTGGAACAGAACTTTAATTTTTTTCATCTCTTTGAGAAAGGTCGGAATTGAATTTAAGAAAATTTAGAATTAAAGTGAAACTTTTTATCTTCATGAAAATAATCAAAATCATAGTATAACTTTTCTTATCTTCTATGGAAAAATTTAGAACTGAACTTTAAATTTTATATGTCTTTGTGAACTTAAAACTGACGTGGAAGCTTTTTATTTTCTCTGGAGAAATTTGAATTGAATTATGTTCTTTGGGAAAATTCAGAAGAGAACTTGAACTTTTCAATCTTCTATGAAAACATTTGGAATAGTTTTGGAAATTTAAAATTTTTTCATCTGTTTGAGAAAAATCTGAACTGAAGTGGAAAATTCTTATATTATTTTGGGGAAATAGAATTGATCAATAACTATTTTCATTTTCATTGCGGAAATTCAGAATCGAAGTTGAAATTTTCTTCACTTCTTTGAGAAAATTTAAAATTGAAGTGAAACTTTTTATCTTCATAGAAAATAATCACAATCATAGTATAACTTTTCCTATCTTCTTTGGAAAATTTTTTTTATCTTCATGGAAAATAATCTGTGTAAGCTTTTTATTTTCTCTGGAGAAATTAGAATTGAATTGTGTTCTTTGGTAAAATTCAGAAGAGAACTTGAACTTTTCTATCTTCTATGAAAAATTTGGAACAGTATTTAAAATTTTTTCATATCTTTGAGAAAAATCTGAACTGAAGTGGAAACTTTTTATATTATTTTGGTATAATAGAATTGATCAATAACTCATTTCATTTTCATTGTGATAATTCAGAATCGAAGTTGAACTTGTCTTCGTCCGGGGAAAATATTTGGAATAGAACTTAAAATTTGTTCATCTCATTGAGAAAGGTCGGAATTGAATTTACGAAAAATTAGAATTAAATTAAAACCTTTTATCTTCATAGAAAATAATCACAATCATAATATAACTTTTCATATCTTCCACGGAAAAATTTAGAACTGAGCTTTAAATTTTTTATGTCTTGGTAAACTTAAAACTGAAGTGGAAGCTTTTTATTTTCTCTGGAGAAATTAGAATTGAATTATGTTCTTTGGTAAAATTCAGAAGAGAACTTGAATATTAACGATAAAAGTATAACTTTTCCTATCTTCAATGAAAAATTTGGAACAGAACTTTAAATTTTTTAATCTCTATGTGAAAAGTCGGAACTGAATTTAAGAAAATTTATAATTAAAGTGAAACTTTTCATCTTCACAGAAAGTAATCACAATCATAGTATAACTTTTCCTATCTTCTAAGGAAAAATCTAGAACTGAACTTTAAATTTTTTATGTCTTGGTCAACTTAAAACTGAAGTGGAAGCTTTTTATTTTCTCTGGAGAAATTAGAATTGAATTATGTTCTTTGGTAAAATTCAGAAGAGAACTTGAAATTTTCTATCTTCTATGAAAAATTTGGAACAGTGTTTTAAATTTTTTCATCTCTTTGAGAAAAATCTGAATTGAAGTGTAAAATTTTATACTATTTTCTAAAAATGGAATTGATCAATAAATTATTTCATTTTCATTGAGAAAATTCAGAATCGAAGTTGAACTTTTCTTCTTCTGAGAAAATATTTGGAACAGAACTTTAAATTTTTTCATCTCTTTGAGAAAGGACGGAATTGAATTCAAGAAAATTTAGAATTAAAGTGAAACTTTTTATCTTCATGGAAAATAATCTGTGGAAGCTTTTTATTTTCTTTGGAGAAATTAGAATTGAATTGTGTTCTTTGGTAAAATTCAGAAGAGAATTTGAACTTTTCTATCTTCTATGAAAAATTTGGAAGAGTATTTTAAATTTTTTCAACTCTTTGAGAAAAATCTGAACTGAAGTGGAAACTTTTTATATTATTTTGGGAAAATAGAATTGATCAATAACATATTTCATTTTCATTGAGAAAATTCAGAATCGAAGTTGAACTTTTCTTCTTCCGGGAAAATATTTGGAACAGAACTTTAAAGTTTTTCATCTCTTTGAGAAAGGTCGGAATTGAATTTAGAATTAAAGTGAAACTTTTTATCTTCATGGAAAATAATCAGAATCATAGTATAACTTTTCCTATCTTCTACGGAAAAATTTAGAAGTGAACTTTAAATTTTTCATGTCTTGGTGAACTTAAAACTGAAGTGGAAGCTTTTTATTTTCTCTGGAGAAATTAGAATTGAATTATGTTCTTTGGTAAAATTCAGAAGAGAACTTGAACTTTTCTATCTTCTATGAAAAATTTAGAGCAGTATTTTAAATTCTTTCATCTGTTTGAGAAAAATCTGAATTGAAGTGAAAATTTTTATATTATTTTAGGAAAATAGAATTGATATGGGTACATACACAAAAACTTACACACATAAAAAAGCTTACACACACACACAAAAACTTACACACACAAAAAAAACATACACACACAAAAAAACATAGTCACACAAACAATCTAACACGCACACAAAAACTTACACACACACAAAAAAATACACACAAACATAAACTTAAAAATAAACAAAAATAGACACACACACAGAAACTTACACACACAAAAAAACTTACACACACACACAAAAGCCTACACACACAAAAAAAACTTACATACACACAAAAAAAATTACATGCACAAAAAAAATTACAAACACAAAAAACATACACACACACACAAAAACTTACACACACACAAAAAATTAAACGCAAAAAAAAAAACTTACACACACACAAAATCTTAAAAACAAACAAAAACTTACACACACAAAAAAAATTACACACACACACAAAAAAACTTACACACACACAAAAACTTACACACACACACAAAACTTACACACACACATAAACTTACATACACACAAAAACTTACATATACACAAAAACCTTACACACACAAAAACTTAAACACACAAAAACTTACACACACATAAACTTACACACACACAATGACTTACACACACACACACACACACACACACATAAAAATACAAACACACACACAAACTTACACACACACAAAAAATTAAAAACACACAAAAAAAATAACAAACACAAAAAAAAAAATACGTACACACAAAAAAACTTACGCACACACAAAAACTTAAACACACATACAAACTTACACACACACGAAACCTTACACACACATAAAAACTTACACGCACACAAAAACTTACACATACACAAAAACTTACACACACACACGAAAACTTACACACACACAAAAACTTACACACAAACAAAAACTTACACACACAAAAAAAAAACTTACACACACACAAAAACTAAAAAACACACAAAAACAAACACACACAAAAAAACTTTCAAAAACACAAAAACTAAAACACACACAAAAACTTTACACACACAAAAAACTTACATACAAACAAAAAACTTAAACACACACAAAAAATTACACATGCAAAAAAAAACTTACACACACACAAAAACTTACACACACAAATTCATAAACACACACTACATACACACAAAAACTTACATACACACAAAAACCTTACACACACAAAAAAATTACAAAAAAACAAAAAAACTAAAAAAAGCAAAAAAACAATAGAACAAACAAAAAAAATTAAAAAAATAAAAAAAAAAAAAAACACAAAAAAAAAAAAACAAAAACAAAATTATAAAACACACACTTAAACACACACAAAAACTTACACAAACATAAAAACTTACACACACAAAATAAAAATTACAAAAAAATAAAAAATTACACACAAACAAAAACTTACACACACACATAAAATTACACACACACACAAAAACTTACACACACAAAAAAAAATACACACACACAAAAACAAAAACACACACAAAAAAAAACTTACATACACACAAAAACTTACACACACACAAAAAAACTTAAACACACACAAAAACTTACATATACACATAAACTCACATACACACAAAAACCTTACACACACACACACAAACAAAAACTCTAAGCTAAGACTCTAAGCTAAAAACTCTAAGCTAAGACTCTAAGCTAAAAACTCTAAATTCTTAACTAAAACTAAACTAAACTAGAACTCTAACTGAAACTCATAGGTAAAACATCAAACTCTTAACTAAAATTAAACTAAACTAGAATTCTAACAAAGACTCTAAGCTAAGACTCTAAGCTAAAACTCTAAACTATTAACTAAAACTAAACTAAACTAGAACTTCAACAAAAACTCTAAGCTAAAAACTCTAAACTCTTAACAAAACTAAACAAGAACTCTAACTGAAACTCAAAGGTAAAACATCAAACTCTTAACTAAAATTAAAGTAAACTAGAACTCTAACAAAAAGCGGCGCATCCCTGCGGCGCATCCCTGCGGCACTTCCCCCGACCCGCGGCGCATCCCCCTGTGGCGCATCCCCCTGCGGCGCATCCCCATGCGGCGCATTCCTGGCCCGCGGCGCTTCTCGGGCCCGGGGGACCTTTGAGGACCGGGGGGAGGGCCTCTGGGGTCCGGGGGGGCCCTTTGGGGGTCCGGGGGCCCTTTGAGGACCAGAGGAGGGCCTTTGAGGGTCTGAGGTGGGCGTTTGGGGGGGTGGGGCTCTTTGGGAGCTTGGGGGGCCTTTGAGTACCGGGGGCTTCCTTCGGGGTTGGGGTGGGGGATCGGAACCCTTTGGGGTTGGGGTAGAGGACCTCACAACACTGTTCAAATGGAACTTGTGTATTATAACGACCACAGAGTTTCACCCTCAAATTCTCTTCTAAAACCTTTCCTAAAATCTTCTTTCAAAATGTCTCTAACTGTTTCGCCGAAATAATCCCATAAGCTGTCTAAAACCATTTCGCCCAAATAATCCCCTAAAAGTAATTTCTGTGTGTTCCTTTTGTTTGGCATCTCTGCGCTAACGCATTTCAAATTTCTAGGAAACCCTTTCCTACGTTAATCTCTTCATCTCATAAATTTTCCTAGCTAAACTATTAGGGTTTCGTTTGAATATCAATTTATCTCTCCGACTTAAAGCTCCATGAAGCCGTATTTAAAAATAGAATTTCTATCTCTTTAGACCCCCGCATAATTCCAAGATAACAAGTGATGTCATTTATAATTCCTGACACTAAAGATCGATGAAGCCCTATTTAAAAATAGAATATTAATTTTTCTCTCTGACCTAAAGAACGTTTATCCCTCAGACCTAAGATTAAAGAAGCCAGAGTGTTTCTTAATTTCCCCTTCGTGAATCAATAATTTTCCCACCGATTATGTAAATCAATTCCCCTAGCGATTATGTAAATCAAGTTCTCAGGTCAGGTTAGCCAAACAACAATGAAGCCATGTTTGTTTCTTAATTCCCCCTTCGTGAACCAATAATTTCCCCGCCGATTATGTAAATCAAGTTCTCAGGTTAGGTTAGCCAAACAATCTCATAGCATTCGCGTCGAGCATGTCCATTCTCACTGACAACGAACAGACATAAATCATCCATATAACAGACATGAAAAACATCATATAAATCGAACAACACACATAACCATCCATGAAAACATACATAAATGTGAGAAAGTTCCTGTTTTTCAAATTCTCACTGACAAAAAACATAAACATCCATAATTTGATGTTGACATCCGAGAAAAATACCAAATAAATTGATCAACACACATAACCATCCAAGAAAACAACCTTAAATGTGAGAAAATTCCTGTTTTTTCAAGTGAGAAAATTCCTGTTTTTTCATTCTCACTGAGAAAACCATAAACCACGTGGTGGGGTCACGAGTTATATATAGGTATCTACTATCGATCTCTTTTGACTCTTAAAAAGTGAACGAGAACTTTCAATTTCCAATCATATGAGCCCTCTGCGAAGTTACATGAGCATACCTTCCATAAGAACCATTTATGCCCCAAGAGCAATGCTTACAACGCCTTCCCTGGGCCCTGGGGTGGGGGGTCGTGTCGACACAGGAGTTTTTTCCTATCTGACCTTTGAACTGTTTTTAACGAAATGGCCGTACGTAAAGGAGTTTTTGTTATATGGTCTTTGAACTATTTTTAACAAAATAGTTACCTAAAATTTTTTATCAGATGTATTTGGGTGAAAAGGGCTTGGGGGGCAGTTGCCCTCTGATCACTTTTGACTCTTAAAAAGTGCACTAGAACTCTCGATTTCCAATCGAATGAGACCTCTTTGAAGTATATACGACGACCCCTTCTATATGAAGTGCCTCTAGGAAAAAAATAAATCCTCCAATCACTTTTGACTCTTAAAAAGTGAATTAAAACTTTCAATTTCCAATCAAATGAGCCCTCTATGAAGTTTATACGAGCATCCCTTCCATAACAACCATATTAGCCCCCAGGGCATAACTTACAACGCCTACCCCCGGGCCCTGGGGGGCTGTGTTGACACCGGAGTTTTTTGTTATCTGAACTTCGAATTATTTTTAACAAAATGTCTGTCTCAATATTTTTATCTTATGCATTTGAGGCGTGGCGGAGGGGGGGGGGTCTAGTTGCCCTCCGATCTCTTTTGACTCTTGAAAAGTGAACTAGAACTTTCAATTTTCAATCAAACGAGCCCTCTACGAAGTTTCTACGAGCATCCCTTCCATAAGAACCATATATTCCCCCAGGGTTTAACTTACAACGCCTACCCTCAGGCCCTGGGGGGCTGTGTCGACCCCAGAGTTTTCGTTATGTGGTCTTTGAACTATTTTTAAATAAATAGAAGTTTCTAAAAGTTTCTTGGAAGTTTTTGAAGTTTCTACAACAACACTTTCTATAAAAAACAACTTATATGCCCCGAAGGCATAACTTAAAACCCTTGCCACAAGGACTAAGGGGGGTTTGACATCCTAAAATACCTTATTTCTTGAATTTTCAGCTACGTTGAACAAAATAGCTATCTCAAAATTTTGATTGAATGTAGTTTGGGAAAAGGTGGGCCTGAGAGGGGGATGAGTTTCCCTCCAATCACTTTCGACTATTAAAAAGGGCACTATTTCTTTGAACTTGCCAATAAATAAGCGCTTTTTGAAAATTCTCTATCTAATCTTTCATTGAAAACTCACATGCCCCAGGTCGAGCCCCGCAACTCGTGTCTCGACGGCTATGGGGGAGTGTCCTCCTCTAAAATATTAATTACAATATAGAAATCAACTACGATGAATAAAATGGCTATCTAAAAATTTTGATCAGATGTGTTTGGGGAAATGGTCGGCGTGGAAGGGGTGTTTGTTGCCTTCCAATCACTTTTGACCCTTAAAAAGGTCACTAGAACTCTTGATTTCCAATCGAATGAGCCCCCTTTGAAGTTTCTACGACTACCCCTTCCAGTTCTATGCAGTACTTCTGGGAAAAAGTAATAATAAATAAATAAATAATAAAACATTGGAGCCGTAGGGTCTATACTATAGGCAACGCTATAGCGTTGCCTATGAAACAATGTTTATTTCGAGCAGTGTGTTTTTATTCATCTTAACCTCAACAACAACACAAAAAAGGATATCTCAAGGCAGTCAAGGTTTTAAATAAGAGGGTTGTTCTCTTTTCCTTTCCCATCTTGTAAAAAAATCTAAACGACTTGAATGCTATTCAGATTTTCTTGAAAACAATAAATATATATTCAACAGTGTGGTTTTCATTCACAAAATAATCAGCCAACAAAAACAAAAAAAGAACAAAATCACCGTATTAACCAGGATTACTGAAAAAAACTAATTTGTTATTGTTTTGATTGTTTAATTGTGTTTTATATTATTTTAATATATAATTTTAATTATAATAATATAATATAACTAATGTAACAATGTTTGATTGATATCATATTAATTTAATATAATTAATATAAATATAATATAATTCAATATAATTAATTAATAATATAGTTAACATAAATTAAACAATTATTATAATTCATAGTATAATTAATAGTAAAAATAATTGGTAATAATGTTTAATCGTTTTGTACATAATGATGTTCATTCTTGCAAATCTCAGCAATTTTGATTTATTAAGGTCATAAAAGAAAAAATGTTTAAAATGTATCCTGTTTTTAGCAAAGTACATATGACGCTCTTACCTTTGGAAGGCTTAGGAGGTGACAGCGCTTCTCCTGTTTGTAGTAATTTCTGTTTCTCTTAAGTTTTCCCTAGCGTATTGATTTATATCTGTAAGCAGGCACGTGCACAGGAATTTGTTTCGGGGGGGGGGCAAATCCTTTTTTCTGTTAGAAGTATCAGAAAATTATCGGAAAATTAAAAAAAAATCGTGTGTTATCGTGGGGCCGGGCCCGGTGCCCCCCCCCCCCTGCGTACTTGCCAGTCTGTAAGTGTTTATATTTTTGTTTATTATATTAAATAAAACCAATTTTAATTTTTTTTAATTAAAGTCAAGTTTAAGTAATAAACCACTGCCCAAAATGGGGCTCGTTTTATCTTTGCCGCTGTTGCAATAGCTCTGAATTTTATAACAATTTTTGAAGGTGACATTTAAGTATGTTTTTTTAGAATTATTTGCAATTTGTCACTTAATTTGGGAAAACAGGGCAAAACTGTATAGACTTTCTTATCACCCACTAAATGGATGATATCTGTTGGAGGTTGTGGAGATGATGAATCATTTTCTGTCTTTTTTGTCTTTTTTCTCTGATGGATTCCCGTAACTTGATGGGATATCCATTGCCAAACAAAATGTCTTTCAGATAATTCAATTCTGGGATAATATGAGCTTTTGAACAACTTCTTATTACACGATCAACTAAAGATATAACTACTCCTCTTTTTACACAAGGAGTGTGGTTGGAAGAGAAATGCGAATACCTATCATTATGTGTAGGTTTTCTATAAATCGAATATTCAACGCTGAGAGATTTATTGAAGATTAAAACGTCTAGAAAAGGAAGTTTATGATTATAATCCAGTTCCAAGGTGAACTAAAGGTTAGAATTCAATGTGTTGAGATGAGTAAAAAAAGTGTTAAGTTCTATCTCTCCATGATTTTACACAGAGATAACATCATCGACAAACCGCCCCATGAACCGGTGTTTCAGAGGAAAAGTATTCAAAGCGGAGGTTTCAATAAATTCATGTAAAAAGTGGCCAAAAAAGGTGAAAGGCTCGTACCCATTGGGAGGCCCATGATTTGGGTGAAAAATTGATTATTGTACCAAAAATATAAGGAATATCTGTTGCAAAGGCGAACAAGTCGTATTATGGCCTCGATATCTAATATTTTATAGTCCATCTGGTCAATATTATCTTCTAGTTTCTTTTGAAGAGCAAATTCACTTTTTTTTTATTATCACATGAAGTATACAAAGAAATGGCATCAAAACTGGCCAAAATTGTGTCTTTTTTTATATCAAGGTCTTTTAATTTTTCAACAATGTAAACTGAAATTTTAATGTAAGAAGTTTGCGTTGAAATAAGAGGACGAAAAATTGTCGATATCGTAACCATTTTCCCAGTCTGAAAGCTGGTGAACTATAAGAGACCAAAATTCTATTCTTTATTATTTTTTCGTTTTGTCATGATTAGGCAATGTGGTCTCATAATTTTTTTTTTTTTTTTGTAGTTTCGGCGACACCAGTTGCAACACCGCAAGGAATCATTTTTTTTGTATTATCAGTATTTTTTGTATGACTAATTTATGCTTGTAACTAGTGCTAAAATTATTTTAATCCCTGGCAGGCCACTAGGACACCATACCTTTGCAAGTTCATGGGAAGGCTTGAAGATTTAGTTGAGCGACTTTGTGTTTCATGTATTGTATATATGTATTTGTTAAGTATTCTGTGTATATATGTATTCTGTTAAGATTTGTTCTTATTCTTTGAAAAACTTTATTTTTGGAAATTCTTTTAAAGTAATTACTTTTCGTTTTTAAATGAAATAAAAGGAATATTTTTAAAGTTTTTCTTTCAGTTTTAATGCTTGAAAAATCTTGTTTTTCGACAAGTTTTAATACGTTGTAAGAAGTTGTGCGGGACAATAACAGTATTTAGAAGGATTAGATAACATTATTAATTTCTGGCCTTATAATTGAATTAATTAAAAAAACTTTTTCCACAAAATAAGTTTTTCAAAGAAAAGTAAAGAACTCCATTAAACAAAAATTAGCAAAAATAAAATCAAATAATCTACCAAGCGTGAAACTACCACAAATCAGCATCGATAAATAATTGAAACCCAAAACGAACAGAAATTACAATAAATAACCGAGTCAAACTCAAAACGAGCAGAAATTAATATAAGTTGGACTCAAAACCCCTTTGCCTTCCCAAGGCCAGAACATAATTTGCACTTAACTGAAAAAAATATAAATGTTTTTACTTTTATAACTTTAATATATCAAATAATATTAAGATTTTGATTACTAAATATCAGTAAATTTATATTAAGCTGACAATGTACATTCATTTGTCTTTTTTTCAGTAAAGTGCAAATTATGTTCTGGTCTCGGGAAGGCATAGGGGTTTTGAGCCCAACTTATGTTAATTTCTGCTCGTTTTGAGTTTGACTCAGTTATTTATTGTAATTTCTGTTCGTTTTGGGTTGCATTTATTTATCGATGCTGATTTGTGGTAGTTTCACGCTTGGTAGATTATTTTACTTTATTTTTGCTCATTTTTTGTTTAATGGAGTTCATTACTTTTCTTTGAAAAACTTATTTTGTGGAAAAAGTTTTTTTTAATTAATTTCTGTTCGTTTTATATTGACATAGTCTTTTCAGAGAAAAAGAAAATAATACTTTAAATCTTTTTGTTTTTTTAAGACTTTAAAGTTTGGCCTGATATTTGTATGCTGGAGAAAAATTTTCAGCAGTTATTAACAACATATACCCTCTTAAAAATCTGGACACAAATAGTAGGGTTTAATTTAGTTTCATACCTTCTCTAGTTGACCTGAAATGTAAAACTTGATACCATTAGCGAAAAAATCTATTTACATTCTTTGATAGCTTGGATACATTTACGGTATTCTGATTTGGTTAAATTTTAAGAGCAGAAGTAGCCCCGAAAGTTTGAACATAATACCCTCTGTCGTTCTTGGGATACTGCTGAGATTCCTTATTGGGAAGTAGCATTAACACAGTGCATTTTGATTCAATCTTGAGGCAACATTTAGTTTTTAAACATAAAGTCAAATGGGAGGGCGGGCGTGGGTGGGGGATTAGTTTCCCTCCAATTGCTTTCAACTATTAAAAAGAGCATCAGCCCTTTATATTTTCAATCGAATGATCCCTTTTCGAAGTTCCTTCGACAACTCCTTTGATACAAAGTGCCCTGGTCTATACAACAACAACAACAACAAAATAATACATTATATCCAAATCGATCTTTACTATAAAATGTCAAGCCTGCCAATTACTTTCGACTGTTAAAAAAGGCCCCAGGCCTTTCGAATTCCAATCGAATGAGCCTTTTTCGAGTTTCTACGATAACTTGCCTATGAACAACTGATGTGCCCTCTTGACATAGATCACAAATCTTGTACTACAGGCTGTAGTGTTGCTTTCTATTCTCTTGGGCATAGTTTTTAGAATTTTCAACTACGTCACACATAATGGACCTTTACTAATTTAGAGGGAATTTGTCTGGGAAAATGGTGGGCGTGAGAGGGGCATTAGTTTTTCTCCATCACTTTCAACTATTAAAAAAGGCACTTGCCCTTTCAATTTCCAATCAAATGAGCCCTTTTGAAGTTTCTATGACAACGCTTTCAATAAAAACTTTATATGCCCCCAGGGGATAACTTACAACCCTCGCCCTGAGGGCTGGGTTGGGGGGATGGGTTGTCATCCTCAGAGACCTAATTTTCAAAACTTTCTACTACGTTGAACAAAATGGCTATCTGAAAATTTTGATTGGATGTGTTTGGGGGAATGGTGGGCGTGAGAGAGGGGTTATTTACTGTCCAATCACTTTCAACTATTAAAAAGGGCACTATCCCTCTCAATTTCCAATCGTATGAGCCCCTTTTGAAGTTTTTACGACAACCATCATTAAAAACCTTATATGCCCCCTGGGCATAACTTACTACCTTTGCCCTGGGGACTCTCGGGGGTTTGTCATCCTTAAATACATAATTTTCCAGAACTTTAAACTACGTTGAACAAAATGGCTATCCCTAAGCTTTGATTGAATGTGTTTGGGGAAATGGAGGGCGTTAGAGGGGGGTTAATTACTCTCCGCTCACTTTCGACTATTAAAAAGGGCAATTTTAATTTCTAGTCAAATGAGCCCCTTTTGAAATTTCTACAACAACTTTCTATATAAACCTTATATGCCCCCAGGGCACAAATTATAACCTTTGCACTGAAAGCTTTGATGGAGTTTTTATCCTAAAAGACCTATTTTCCAGAACTTTCGACTACGTTGAACAAAAAGGATATCTCAAAATTTTGATTGGATATATTTGGGGAAATGGTGGGCATGAGAGGGGGGTTAGTTTCCCATTTAAATAAAAACCTTATATGCCCCCAGGGCATAACTTATAACACTTGCCCTGAAGAATATGGGGAGAGTGTCCTGCTCAAAGGTATAATTTCCTAAACTTTAAACTTCGTGGAACAAAATGGCTATCAAGAAATTTTAATTGGATATGTTTGGGGAAAGGGTGGGCGTGGAAGGGGTGTTTGTTGCCTTCTAACCACTTTCGACTATTAAAAAGGGCACTAGCCATTTCAATTTCTAATCAAATGAGTCATTTTTGAAGTTTCTACGACGACGCGTCCAGTAAAAGTCTTATATGCCCCCAGGGCATAACTTACAACCCTTGCCCTGAGGGCTGTAGGAGAGTGTCCGCCTTAAAAACATAATTTCTATCTGAAAATCCAAAACACTGAATAAAATAGCTATCTAAAAATTTTGATTGGATGTGTTTGGGGAAAATGTGGGCGAGAGAGGGGGCTAGTTGCCCTCAAATCAATTTCGACTATTAAAAAGGGCACTAGACCTTTGAATTTCCAATCGAATGAGCCCCTTTTCAAGTTTCTACGACAAAGATTTCAATAAAAACTTATATGCCCCCAGGGCAAAGCTCATAACCCTTGCTCTGAAGACTGTGGGGGGAGTGTCCTGCTCAAAGGTATAATTTCCTGAACTTCAACTGCGTGGAAGAAAATGGCTATCTCAAAATTTTGATTGGATGTGTTTGGGGAAATGGTGGGCGTGGAACGGGTGTTAGTTGCCTTCCAATTACTTTTGACTCTTAAAAAGGGCAAAAGCCATTTCAATTTATAATCAAATGAGCCGTTTTTGAAGTTTCTACGACAACGCGTTCTATAAAAAAAACCTTATATACCCCCAGGGCATAACTTACAACCCTTGTCCTGAGGGCTGTGAGGAGGTTGTCATCCTCAAAGACCTAGTTTCAAGAATTTAAAACTACGGTGAGAAAAATGGCTATCTCAAAATTTTGATTGGACGTGTTTAGGGGAATGATGGGCGTGGGGGGGGGCTAATTTCCCTCCAATCACTTTCGACTATTAAAATGGGTGCTAGCCCTTTGGATTTCCAATCGAATGAGCCTGTTTTGAAGTTTCTACGAATACGCCTTTGATAAAAATCTTACAAGCCCCCATGCCTTAACTTAAAACCCGTGCCCTGAGGGTTGTGAGGGAGTGTCCTCCTCAAAAACATATTTTCTATCTAGAAAACAACTACGCTGAACAAAATGGCAATCTCAAAATTTTGATTGGATGTGTTTGGGGGAATGATGGGCTTGGGGGGGGCTAATTGCCCTCCAATCACTTTTGACTATTAATAAGGGCACTAGCCCTTTGCATTTCCAACCGAATGAGCCTGTTTTGAAGTTGCTACGACAACGCCTTCTATAAAAACCTTATATGCCCCCAGGGCATAACTTAAACCCTTGCCCTGAGGGTTATGGGGGAGTGTCCTCCTCAAAAAAATATTTTCTATCTGGAAATCAACTACGCTGAACAAAATGGGTATCTCAAAATTTTGATTGGATGTATTTGGGGGACTTATGGGCGTGGAGGGGGGCTAGTTGCCCTCCAATAACTTTCAACTATTAAAAAGGGCACTAGCCCTTTGAATTTCCAATCAAATGAGCCTGCTTTGAAGTTTCTACGACAACACCCTTTATAAAAACCTTATATGGCCCCAGGGTATAACTTAAAACCATTTCCCAGAGGGTTGTGGGGGAATGTCCTCCTCAAAAACATATTTTCTTTCTGGAAATCAACTACGCTGAACAAAATGGCTATCTCAAAATTTTGATTGGATGTGTTTGGGGACTGATGGGCGTGGGGAGGGGGTTAGTTGCCCTCTTACTTTCGACTATTGAAAAGGGTAGTAGCCAATCCCACTTCCAATCGAATGAGCCCTTTTCTAAGTTTCTACGACAACTCCTTCGATACGAAGTGCCCGGGTGGAGAAAAAAAAAAAACCAAAAACACATTTTGCCCACATCGTTCTTTACTTAGGCAGCGCTAGCGCGCTGCCTATGATAAAGCCATCCTGACCCCATCCTGTTCCAAAATTGGATATGGTCGAGCATTAAGCGATCATTTTTCTAAACGAATTTTCATTTTGCTGTAACTGCTTGTTTGTTTAAATTTTAGGATTATTTATAGGAAAAAAGATTTGTGTCCGGATTTAGGCTCCCTGGGTCTTAAAATCTTATTTATGTTTCTTTTTGTCTTGAAATTTTAAAGTAGATCATCCTGAGAAAATCAGGTATTGAAAATCAGGTATTTTGCACTGAAAAATCAATATAACTGCGTTTCCTGTCGAATTTGTGTTCCTCACTAAGCATCTTTTGCCCACTCCTCCTAGTTAAAAGTTAAAAGTTACTTGACATCCCTCCCATCCCATGTTTCACAAACACTCTAATTAGATCCCTTAAGTCGTTATTTCCGTTCCTGAGATATTGCAGATATGGTGTTTTCATAACCTGTATATAGTGTCATTCGATTTAGCTCTACCCTTTCCCCCAAACTGCAACATAGCGTTCATTCCGTTTTCCCTCAATATTAGTAGAAAGGCTTATTTACATACTACTAGTACAATATCATTGACCTCCAATAAGCTAGAATACTGTCAGTACAAGATGACAGTTGTCAATCACCGGTTAGAAATATTTGGATAACAAGGTGACATCATCAGATAAGGAAATTTCAAAGCTGTCAATCACCGGTTATAAATACAGGGATAACAAGGTGACATCATCATATAAGGAAATTTCAACATTGGAAAATTCTTATCAGAGAGTTGGAAATACAGACCGGACAAGATATCTGATTGAAAAAATTTCTCCATGAGACATGATAAATTTTGAAGAAGTAGAAACGAAAAAGGTAAGGCATCTCAGGGAATGCTAACTCTATTAAGAGATACATATTATTTTTTATTTAGGTGGTTCTCGACTGTGTTTTGTATAATACAAAAGTACCATATGAACAGTGTTGTAAGGTCCACTATCCCAACCTTCAGCCTCCCCCCCCCCTGCAAAAATTTTCGGGCCCCTCCCCCCATGTTTTAATACTTTTTTTTGCGCCCTTGCAACACAGAAATTAACAAACAGTAAAGGTTTTTCAGCCAAAGCAGGGAACAAGTTTAAAACTTATAATAAATATAAGTACTCTCTATTTTTAAAAACTTCTGGCTGTTTTCCAAATCATACCCGGACCTATCCAAGATATAATATGAGCCTCGTCCCGGCTTTTACCAAGGACATTAAATCTCCTTCCTGGGCTTTTACCAAGGACATTAAATCTCGTCCAGGCTTTTACCAAGGAAATTAAATTTCGTCCAGGCTTTGACCAAGGACATTAAATCTCCTTCCCAGGCTTTTACCAAGGACATTAAATCTCGTCCAGGATTTTACCAAGGACATTAATTTGATTTCTTTTAATAATTGTGTACATTTTTGCATATTTTTTTTAATACAGTTGTGTTTTCGTTTTCAGATATATGAATCCCAGTTTAGAATACATCTTATTTAATTAATAACATTTTCTTTGATAGGTTTCTTAACCTTTCGTAGATGTGTGTGGCATGAAACTCATGACTTGGGATGTCTAGTTTGCTATTTTGGACTTTTCTGAGCTAGGTTTCCTAACCTTTCGTAGGTGTGTGTCTGATTTTATTAATAATATTTGATTTTCTAATAAAGTTGGGTTTAAATTTTCAGAAATAAGAACATCCTTGTTTAAAATACATCTAATTTTATTAATAATTTTTTATTTTTTTTAATAATTGGGTACGTTTTTGCATTTAAAAAAAATAAAGTTGTGTTTTAGTTTTCAGAAATATGAACATCCCATTTTAAAATACATCAGATTTTATTAATAACATTTTCTTAGCTAGGTTTCTTAACCTTTGGTAGATGTGTGTTGCATGAAACTCATGACTTGGGATGTCTAGTTTGCTATTTTGAACTTTTCTGAGCTAGATTTCCTTACCTGTCGTAGGTTTCTAATAAAAATGTCGTAATTTTCTAATAAAATTAGGTTTTAATTTTCAGAAATAAGAAAATCTTTGTTTAAAATACATCTGATTTTATTAATAATATTTGATTTCTTTTAATAATTGGGTACATTTTTACATATTTTTTTAATAAAGTTGGGTTTTAGTTTTCAAAAATATTAACATCCCAGTTTAAAATACATCAGATTTTATTAATAACATTCTCGTAGCTAGGTTTCTTAACCTTTCGTAGATGTTTGTTGCATGAAAATCATAACTTGGGATGTCTATTTACTATTTTGGACTTTTCTTAGCTAGGTTTCTTGATTTTTCGTAGGTGTATGTCTGATTTTATTAATAATATTTGATTTTCTAATAAAGTTGGATTTTAATTTTCAGAAATAAGAACATCCATGTTTAAAATTCATCTGATTTTATTAATAATATTTAATATAATAATTGGGTACATTTTTGCATATTTGTTTAATAAAGTTGGGTTTTAGTTATCAGAAATATGAACATCCCAGTTTAAAATACATCTGATTTTATTAATAACTTTTTTTTTAGCTAGGTTTCTTAACCTTTCATAGATGTGTGTATCATGAAATTCATGATTTGGGATGTTTAGTTTTCTATTTTGGACTTTTCCGAGCTAGATTTCCTAACCTTTCAAAGGTGTATGTCTGGTTGTATTAATAATATTTGATTTTCTAATAAATTTGGGATTTTAGTTTTCAGAAATAAGAACATCCATGTTTAAAATATATCTGATTTTATAAATAATATTTGATTTCTTTTAATAAATGGGTACATTTTTGCATATTTTTTCAATAAAGTTGGGCTTTAGCTTTCAGAAATATGAACATCTCAGTTTAAAATACATCTGATTCTATTAATAACATTTTCTTAGCTAGATTCCTTGACCTTTCATAGGTGTATGTCTGGTTTAATTAATAATATTTGATTTTCTAATAAAGTTGGGTTTTAATTTTCAGAAATAGAACATCCATGTTAAAATATATCTGATTATAATAATAATATTTGATTTCCTTGTAATAATTGGGTACATTTTTGTACATTTTTTTTTTAATAAAGTCGGGTTTGAGTTTTCAGAAATATGAACATCCCAGTTTAATATACATCTGAATTTATTAAGAACATTTTCTTAGCTAGGTTTCTTAACGTTTCGTAGATATGTGTTGCATGAAACTCATGATTTGGGATGTATAGCTTGCTATTTTTGACTTTTCTCAGCTAGATCTCCTATCCTTTCGTAGGTTAGGCCTAACCTAGCCTAGGTTAGGCCTACTCTAGCCTATGTTAGTAACTTAACCTAGGTTACGTGCGCGCACGTAATTTAGTCTAAATTAACCTTAAAAATGAATAAAAACCCAACTTTGTTAACAAAAATGTACCCAATTATTAAAAGAAATCAAATATTATAAACAAAATCAGATGTAGTTTGAACATGGATGTTCTTATTTCTGAAAATTAAAACCCAACTTCATTAGAAAATCAAATATTATTAATAAAGGTAGACATGCACCTACGAAAGGTTAGGAAACCTAGCTCAGAAAAGTCCAAAATAGCAAACTAACCATACCAAATCATGAGTTTCATGCAAGAAACATCTATGAATGGTTGAGAAACCTAGCTAAGAAAATGTTATTAATAAAATCAAATGTATTTTAAACTGGGATGTTCATATTTCTGAAAACTAAAACCCAACATAATTAAAAAATATACAAAATGTACCCAATTATTAAAGGGAAATCAAGTATAATTAATAAAATCAGATTTATTTTAAATATGGATGCTTTTATTTCTGAAAATTAAAACCCAACTTGATTAGAAAATCAAATAATATTAATAAAACCAGACATACACCTACAAAAGGTTAAGAAACATAACTAAGAAAATGATATTAATAAAACCAGACATACACCTACCAAATGTTAAGAAGCCTAGCTAAGAAAATCTTATTAATAAAATCGGATGTTTTTTTAAACTGAGATGTTTATATTTCTGAAAACTAAAACCCAACTTTATTAAAAAATATATACAAAAATGTACCCAATTGCTTAAAGAAATCAAGTATTATTAATAAAATCAGATGTATTTTAAACATGATTGTTCTTATTTCTGAAAGTTAAAACCAAACTTTATGAGAAAATCAAATATTATTAATAAAACCAGACATACACACACGAAAGGTTAAGAAACCTAGCTAAAAAATGTTATTAATAAAATCAGATGTATTTTAAACTGTGATGTTCATATTTCTGAAAACTAAAACCCAACTTTTTTAAAAAAATATGCAAAAATAAACTCTATTATTAAAAGTAATCAAATATTATAAATAAAATCAGATGTATTTTAAACATGGATGTTTTTATTTCAAAAAATTATAACCCAACTTGATTAAAAAATCAAATATTATTAATAAAACCAGACATGCACATACGAACGGTTAGGAAATCTGGCTCAGAAAAGTCCAAAATAGCAAGCTAGACATTCCAAATCATGAGTTTCATGCAACAAACATCTACGAAAGGTTAAGAAACCTAGCTAAGAAAATATTATTATTAAAATCATATCTATTTTAAACTGGGATGTTCCTATTTCTGAAAACTAAAACCAAACTTTATTAAAAAAATATAAAAAAATGTACCCAATTATTAAAGGGAAATAAAATATAATTAATAAAATCAGTTGTATTTTAAACATGGATGATGTTATTTCTGAAAATTAAACCCCCAACTTGATTAGAAAATTAAATAATATTAATAAAACCAGGCATACACCTAAGAAAGGTTAAGAAATTTAACTAAGAAAATGATATGAATCAAATCAGACATACACCTACGAAAGGTTAAAGAACCTAGCTAAAAAATGTTATAAATAAAATCAGATGTTTTTTAAACTGGGATGTTCATATTTCTGAAAACCAAAACCCAACTTTATTTAAAAAAATATACAAAAATGTACCCAATTATTAAAAGAAATCAAGTATTATTAATAAAATCAGATGTATTTTAAACATGATTGTTCTTAATTCTGAAAGTTAAAACCAAACTTTATAAGAAAATCAAATATTATTAATAAAACCAGACATACACGTACGAAAGGTTAAGAAACCTAGCTAAAAAAATGTTATTAATAAAATCAGACGTATTTTAAAATGTGATGTTCATATTTCTGAAAACTAAAACCCAATTTTATTTTTAAAATATACAAAAATATACTCTATTATTAAAAGAAATAAAATATTATTAATAACATCAGATGTATTTTAAACATGGATGTTCTTATTTCAAAAAATTAAAACCCAACTTGATTAGAAAATCAAATATTATTAATAAAACTTGACATACACCTACGAACGGTTAGGAAATCTAGCTCAGAAAAGTCCTAAATAGCGAACTAGACATCCCAAATCATGAGTTTCATGCAGCACACATCTACGAAAGGTTAAGAAACCTAGCAAAGAAAATATTAATAATAAAATCAGATGTATTTTAAACTGGGATATTCATATTTCTGAAAACTAAAACCCAACTTTATTAAAAAAAATATGCAAAAATTTACCTAATTATTAAAGGTAATCAATTACTATTAATAATATAAGATAAATTTTAAACATAAATGTTCTTATTTCTGAAAATTAAAACCCAACTTGATTAGAAAATCAAAATATTATTAATAAAACCAGACATACACCTACGGAAGGTTAGGAAAATAGCTCAGAAAAGTCCAAAATAGCCCAATATTATTAATAAAACGAGACATACACCTACAAAAGGTTAGGAAATCTAGATCAGAAAAGTCCAAAATAGCAAACTAGGCATCCCAAGTCATGAGTTTCATGCAACACACATCTACGAAAGGTTAAAAAACCTAGGTCTGAATATTAAAATCCCAACTTTATTAGAAAATAAAATATTATTAATAAAACTAGACATACACCTACGAAAGGTTAGGAAATCTAGCTCAAAAAAGTCCAAAACAGCAAACTAGACATCCCAAGTCATGAGTTTCATGCAACACAATCTACGGAAGGTTAAAAAACCTAGCTAAGAAAATGTTATTAATAAAATCGGATGTATTTTAAACTGGGAAGTTCATATTTCTGAAAACTAAAACCAAACATTATTAAAAAAATGTACCCAATTAGTAAAAAAAAATGAAAAATTATTAATAAAATTAGATGTATTTTAAACATGGATGTTCTTATTTCTGAAAATTAAAACCCAACTGTATTAGAAAATCAAATATTATTAATAAAACCAGACATAAACCTACGAAAGGCTAGGAAATCTAGCTCAGAAAAGTCCAAAATAGAAAACTAGGCATCCCAAGTCACGGGTTTCATGCAATACACATCTACGAAAGGTTAAGAAACCTATTTCTGGGCCAAAATGTACCCAATTATTAAAGAATTATAAAAGGGAAATCAAATATAATTAATAAAATCAGATGTATTTTAAACAAGGATGTTCTTATTTCTGAAAATTAAAACCCAACTTTATTAGAAAATCAAGTATTATTAATAAAACCAGACATTTACCTACGAAAGGTATATTTTTTTTTCTTATTTCTGAAAGTTAAAATCTCAACTTTATTAGAAAATCAAATATTATTAATAAAACCAGATATACACCTACGAAAGGTTAGGAAATCTAGATCAGAAAAGTCCAAAATAGCAAACTAGGCATCCCAAGTCATGAGTTTCATGCAATACACATCTACGAAAGGTTAAGAAACCTATTTCTGGGCCAAAATGAACCCAATTATTAAAGAATTATAAAAGGGAAATCAAATATAATTAATAAAATCAGATGTATTTTAAACAAGGATGTTCTTATTTCTGAAAATTAAAACCCAACTTTATTAGAAAATCAAGTATTATTAATAAAACCAGACATTTACCTACGACAGGTATATTTTTTTTTCTTATTTCTGAAAATTAAAACCCAACTTGATTAGAAAATCAAAATATTATTAATAAAACCAGACATACACCTACGGAAGGTTAGGAAAATAGCTCAGAAAATTCCAAAATAGCCCAATATTATTAATAAAAGTCCAATATTATTAATAAAACGAGACATACACCTACAAAAGGTTAGGAAATCTAGATCAGAAAAGTCCAAAATAGCAAACTAGGCATCCCAAGTCATGAGTTTCATGCAACACACATCTACAAAAGGTTAAAAAACCTAGGTCTGAATAATAAAATCCCAACTTTATTAGAAAATAAAATACTATTAATAAAACTAGACATACACCTACGAAAGGTTAGGAAATCTAGCTAAAAAAAAGTCCAAAACAGCAAACTAGACATCCCAAGTCATGAGTTTCATGCAACACAATCTACGGAAGGTTAAAAAACCTAGCTAAGAAAATGTTATTAATAAAATCGGATGTATTTTAAACTGGGATGTTCATATTTCTGAAAACTAAAACCAAACTTTATTAAGAAATGTACCCAATTATTAAAACAAATTAAATATTATTAATAAAATTAGATGTATTTTAAACATGGATGTTCTTATTTCTGAAAGTTAAAATCCCAACTTTATTAGAAAATCAAATATTATTAATAAAACCAGATATACACCTACGAAAGGTTAGGAAATCTAGATCAGAAAAGTCCAAAATAGAAAACTAGGCATCCCAAGTCATGAGTTTCATGCAATACACATCTACGAAAGGTTAAGAAACCTATTTCTGGGCCAAAATGTACCCAATTATTAAAGAATTATAAAAGGGAAATCAAATATAATTAATAAAATCAGATGTATTTTAAACAAGGATGCTCTTATTTCTGAAAATTAAAACCCAACTTTATTAGAAAATCAAGTATTATTAATAAACTACTACTACTAACAACTCATCGCAGCACCAAGCCGCCTGAGGCCAACACAGCTACGCACGCTCCTCCTCCACCCCAATCTATTCAAAGCCTCTCTTTTTACACCCGCCCATGAAGTTCTCATTTTCTTTAAATCTTTCCTTATGACATCCTCCCACCCCAGACGAGGACAACCTGCTTTCCGTTTAGCCCTAGATGGTTGGCCGAAAAGAACAATCTTCGACAATCTGTCATCCTTCATTCGCTCAACGTGCCCTAACCACCTCAACCTTTCTTTCATTATAGACCTAGAAAGCGGTATTGAACCAGATTTTTCGTATAGCCTATTGTTTGAAATACGGTCAGTCAGCCGGGTACTCAGAAGAATCCTTAAGCAATTTCTCTGGAAAACATCTAGCAAATCTTCATCCGCTTTTCGTAGCGTCCATGCTTCAGAGCCATATTTGACCACTGTCATCACAGTAGCTTCTAAGATTCTAATCTTGGTTTGCCGACTTATCTTCCTATTCTTCCAGAATTTTTTTAACTGTGAAAAAAACACCCTGAGCCTTGGCTATTCTATTTTTAACATCTTCACTGCTCCCACCATCTTTACTAATAATACTTCCAAGGTAAGTGAAGCTGTCCACCTGATCAATCTTTTCATTACCCAACTTTACCTTTTCATCTTCACTTATTCCTAGCCTTAGTGACTTAGTCTTCCTAACATTAATTTTCAAACCGATACTAGCACCCTGAACTCGCAAAACCTCTAAAAGTTCATTCATTTTGCTCAAACTTTCATCTAGGATGCTTAAATCATCAGCATAATCCAAGTCCAGGAGAGTTTTTCCTCCCCATGTGATTCCGTGGTCTCCCATTGCCGTTCCTGTGCTCCTTAAGACAAGGCCCATCAAAATTATCCATATAAATGGGGATAGAACACAACCCTGCTTAACTCTTGATTTAATACGAAATCAGCTATTTACCTCATTTCCTACCTTAACTGCAGCAGGTTAAGTTTATTTTCGTACATAGCACTAATCATTTTGATGTATTTGTTTGGTATACCATACAAGGATAAGACCTTTACTAAAGCTCCGCTATCAACAGAATCGAACGCTTGCTCATAATCTATAAAACTGAGGACCAAAGGTGTTTGAAAACTTAGGCACTTCTCAATTATTAACCTAAGAGTGAAAATTTGGTCAACACATCCTCTACCTTTTCTAAAACCGCACTGCTCTTCTCTTAAAACTTTGTCTACGGCATCTCTCAGTCTAAAAAGTATCATATTACTAAGCAATTTGCTACCTACAGAGACCAGACTAATGCCTCGATAATTACCACACTCCCTTTTAACACCTTTCTTATAAAGTGGCTTAATTAAGGCTTTCCTAAACTCGTAAGGTACTTCCCCTTTTTCAAAAATCATATTCATAATCTTCAATAACTTATTTCTAACCTCAGAGCCACCTTATTTAAGAATCTCATTTACTACCCTATCAGCACCTGGAGCCTTATTATTCTTTAATCCTTTTAGTACTGTTGCTAATTCCTCCTCACAAAACAAATCTTCCTTCACATCCAAGATATCACAAACTTTTTCATTTTCCTCTATTTTTTTTCCTGCAACTCTATCTCGGTTAAGCAAGTTCTCAAAATGTTCGGCCCATCTCGCTTTAGCTTTTTCCTTATCGCTAATTGCCACCCCATTCCTATCTTTAACTGGGACAAGTCCGGATTGACTACTACCTCTCAATTTGTTAACGTGCTAGTACAATATTTTACTATTATGCCGTCTAGCTGCTTCTTCTAAATCCTCGGAAATTTTATCCATGGCCTCCACTTCACACCTCCTTAGTTCATATTACAATGCTTTCTCCACTTTCTTTACATTTCTTTTGTTTTCATGCGATCTATCACTCAGATAATTCTTGTACAAGTCCTTTCTGCTTTCTACTAAACATAAAGCTTTTTCACTCATATTCTTAGCTGCAGTTCTAGCTTTCTTCCCTAAGACACCTTCAGCAACTTCACAAATTATTTTTCTAAAACTATTACACCCATCTTTCACATTATCAAGTTTTAAACTCTCAAGTTTAGTATTCAACCGTTCCTGGAAAGTTTCTCTAAAATTTTCATCGTGGAGTATACCAACATCATAACGTCCGGGGAGCTAGTTACCTTTCCGAAATATCGGCTTTAAATTAAGCCTAGACACTACTAAATGGTGACTTTTAGTTTTAACAATAATAGCGACATTCCTGTATACCCTATTATATTTCGTTAGTCCTGCTGGACATTGATTTACTATAATGTAATCAATGAGTTTGGCAGTCTTACCATCACGTGAATGCCATGTTAACTTATGAGCCATTTTATGACCAGACATATTAATAAAACCAGACATTTACCTACGAAAGGTATATTTTTTTTCTTATTTCTGAAAATTATTACCCAACTTTATTAGAAAAGCAAATATTATTAATAAAATCATACATACACCTATGAAAGGTTAAAAAACCTAGCTAAGAAAATGTTATTAATGGGATCAGATGTATTTCAAACTGTGATGTTCATATTTCTGAAAACTAAAACCCAACTTTATTTTAAAAAAATATGCAAAAATGTACCCAATTATTACAAGAAATCAAATATTATAAATAAAATCAGATGTATTTAAAACATGGATGTTCTTATTTCTGAAATGTAAATTCCCAACTTTATTAGAAAATCAAATACTATTAATAAAACAAGACATACACCTACGTAAGGCTAGCACATCTAGATAAAAAAAAAGTCCAAAATAGCAAACTAGGCATCCCATGTCATGAGTTTCCTGCAACACACATCTACGAAAGGTTAAGAAACCTATTTCTGAATATTAAAATCCCAACTTTATTAGAAAATGAAATATTATTAATAAAACCAGACGTACACCTACGAAAGGTTAGGAAATCTACCTCAAAAAAGTCCAAAATAGCAAACTAGACATCCCGAGTCATGAGTTTCATGCAACACACATCTACGAAAGGTTAAAAATAATAGCTAAGAAAATATTATTAATAAAATCGGATGTATTTTAAACTGGGATGTTCATATTTCTGAAAGGTAAAACCCAACTTTATTAAAAAAATATGAAAAAATGTACCCAATTATTAAAAGAAATTAAATATTATTAATAAAATCAGATGTATTTTGAACAGGGATGTTCTTATTTCTGAAAATTAATACCCAACTGTATTAGAAAATCAAATATTATTAATAAAACCAGACATACACCTACGAAAGGTTAGGAAATCTATTTTGGACTTTTTTGAGCCAGATTGTCTAACCTTTCGTAGGTGTATTTCTGGTTTTATTAAAAATACATCTGATTTTATTAATAACATTTTTCTAGCTAGGTTTCTTAACCTTTCGTAGGTGTAGGTCTGATTTTATCAATAATAATTCACTTTCTAATAAAGTTGGGTTTTAATTTTCAGAAATAAGAATATCCGTCTTTAAAATATATCTGATTTTAATAATAATATTTGATTTCCTTTTAATAATTGGGTACATTTTTTCATATTTTTTTTAATAAAGTCGGGTTTGAATTTTCAGAAATATGAACATCCCAGTTTAAAATACATCTGAATTTATTATGAAAATTTTCTTAGCTAGGTTTCTTAACCTTTTGTAGATGTGTGTTGCATGAAGCTCATGATTTGGGATGTATAGTTTGCTATTTTGACTTTTCTGAGCTAGATTTTATAACCTTTCGTAAGTTAGGCCTAACCTAGCCTAGGTTAGTGCCCTAACCTAGGTTACGTGCGCGCACTTAACCTAGTCTAAATTAACCTTAAAAATGAATAAAACCCAACTTTATTTTAAAAAATATACAAAAAAGGTACCCAATTATTAAAGGAAATCTAATATTATTAATAAAATCAGATGTATTTTAAATATGGATGTTCTTATTTCTGAAAATTAAAACCCAACTTCATTAGAAATTAAATATTATTAATAAAAGCAGACATGCACCTACGAAAGGTTAGGAAATCTAGCTCAGAAAAGTCCAAAATAGCAAACTAAACATTTCAAATCATGAGTTTCATGCAACAAACATCTAAGAGAGGTTAAGAAACCTAGCTAAGAAAATGTTAAAATCAAATGTATTTTAAACTGGGATGTTCCTATTTCTGAAAACTAAAACCAAACTGTATTAAAAAAATAGCCAGAAATGTACCCAATTATTAAAAAATTATTAAAGGGAAATCAAATATAGTTAATAAAATCAGATGTTTTTTAAACTGGGATGTTCATATTTCTGAAAACCAAAACCCAACTTTATTTAAAAAAATATACAAAAATGTACCCAATTATTAAAAGAAATCAAGTATTATTAATAAAATCAGATGTATTTTAAACATGATTGTTCTCATTTCTGAAAGCTAAAACCAAACTTTATAAGAAAGTCAAATATTATTAATAAAACCAGACATAGACGTACGAAAGGTTAAGAAACCTAGCTAAAAAAATGTTATTAATAAAATCAGATGTATTTTAAAATGTGATGTTCATATTTCTGAAAACTAAAATCCAACTTTATTAAAAATATGCAAAAATGTACCCTATTATTAAAAGAAATCAAATATTATTAATAAAATCAGATGTATTTTAAACTTGGATGTTCTTATTTCAAAAAATTAAAACCCAACTTGATTATAAAATCAAATATTATTAATAAAACTTGACAAACACCTACGAACGGCTAGGAAATCTAGCTCAGAAAAGTCCAAAATAGCAAACTAGATCCCAAATCATGAGTTTCATGCAACACTCATCTACGAAAGGTTAAGAAACCAAGCTAAGAAACTATTATTAATAAAATCAGATATATTTTATACTGGGGTGTTCATACTTCTGAAAACTAAAACCCAACTTTATTAAAAAAAATTCAAAAATTTACCTAATTATTAAAGGTAATCAAATATTATTAATAAAATCAGATAAATTTTAAACACAAATGTTCTTACTTCTGAAAATTAAAACCCAGCTTGATTAGAAAATCAAAATATTATTAATAAAACCAGACATACACCTATGAAAGGATAGGAACCCTAGCTCAGAAAAGTTAAAAATAGCAAACTAGAGATCCCAAGTCATGAGTTTCATGCAACAAACATCTACGAAAGGTTAAGAAACATAGCTAAGAAAATGTTATTAATAAAATCACATGTATTTTAAACTGGCATGTTCTTATTTATGAAAAATAAAACCCAAATTTATTTAAAAATATGCAAAAAATGTACCCAATTATTAAAAGGAAATCAAATATATTTAATAAAATCAGATGTATTTTAAACCTGGTTGTTCTTATTTCTTAAAATTAAAACCCAACTTGATTAGAAAATCAAAATATTATTAATAAAAAACCAGACATACACCTATGAAAGGATAGGAACCCTAGGGCTCAAGAAAAGTTAAAATAAAGCATATACGTACGAAAGGTTAAGACACCTAGCTAAGAAATTGTCATTAATAAAATCAGATGCATTTTAAACTATTATGTTCATATTTCTGAAAACTAAAACCCAACTTTATTCAAAAAAATGCAAATATGTACTCAAATATCAAAAGAAATTAAATATTATTAGTAAAATCAGATATATTTTAAACATTGGATGTTCTTATTTCTGAAAATTAAAACCAAACTTGATTAGAAAACCAAATATTGATAAAAAAAAAAACAGACCTACACCTACTAACGGTTAGGAAATCTAGCTCAGAAATCTATCATGAGTTTCATGCAACAAACATCTACAAAAGATTAAGAAACCTAGCTACAGAAAATGTTATTAATAAAATCAGATGTATTTTAGACTGGGATGTTCATATTTCTGAAACTAAAATCCAACTTTATGAAATGAAATATACAAAAATGTACCTTTTTATTAAAAGTAGTCAAATATTATTATTAAAATCAGATGTACTTTAAACATGGATGTTCTTATTTCTGAAAATTAAAACCCAACGTTAATGAAAAATCCAATATTATTAATAAAACCAGACATACACCTACGAAAAGTAAAAAATCTAGCTCAGGAAAGTCCAAAATAGCAAACTATACATTCCCAAGTCATTAGTTTCATGCAACACACATCTTCGAAAGGTTAAGAAAGCTACCTAAGAAAATGTTATTAATAAAATCAGATGTATTTTAAACTGGGATGTTTATATTCCTGAAAACTAAAACCCAGCTTTATCAAAAAAATATGCAAAAGTGTAACCAGTTATGAAAAGGAATTCAAATATTATTAATAAAATCAGACGTATTTGAAACATGGATTTTCTTAATGAAAATTAACACCCAACTTGATTAGAAAATTATTTATTATTAATAAAACCTGACTTACACCTACGAAAGGTTAGGAAATCTAGCTTTGAAAAGTGCAAAATAGATAACAATGCATCCCAAATCATGAGTTTCATGCAATACCCATCTACGAAACGTTAAGAAACCTAGCTGAGAAAATCTTATTAATAAAATCAGATGTATTTTAAACTGGGATGTTTATATTTCTGAAAACTAAAACCCAGCTTTATTAAAAAATATGCAAAAATGTACCCAATTATTAAAAGAAAATCAAATATTATTAATACAATCGGATGTACTTTAAACATGGATGTTCTTTTTTCTGAAAATTATAACTCAACTTTATTAGAAAATCAAATATTATTAATAAAACCAGACATACACCTTCGAAAGGTTAAGATACCCAGCTAAGAAAATGCCATTAATAGAATCAGATGTATTTCAAACTGACATCTTCATATTTCTGAAAACTAAAACCCAACTTTATTAAAAAAATATGCAAAAATGTACCCAATTATTAAAAGAAATCAAATATTATTAATTATTATTATTAATATTATTATTAAACCAGATGTATTTTAAACATGGATGTTCTTATTTCTGAAAGTGAAAATCCCAACTTTATTAGAAAATCAAATATTATTGATAAAACCAGACATACAACTACGGAAGATTAGGAAATCTAGATCAGAAAAGTCCAAAATAGCAGACTAGGCATCCCAAGTCATGAGTTTCATGCAACACACATCTAAGAAAGGTTAAGAAATCTATTTCTGAACATTAAAATCCCAACTTTATTAGAAAATGAAATACTATTAATAAAACTAGACATGCACCTACGAAAGGTTAGGAAATCTAGCTAAAAAAAAGTCCAAAATAGCAAACTAGACATCCCAAGTCATGAGTTTCATGCAACACACATCTACGAAAGGTTAAGAAACCTAGCTAAGAAAATGTTATTAATAAAATCAGATGTATTTTAAACTGGGATGCTCATATTTCTGAAAACTAAACCCACCTTTATTAAGAAAATATACAAAAATTTACCCAATTATTAAAATAAATTAAATATTATTAATAAAATCAGATGTGTTTTAAATATGGACGTTCTTATTTCTGGAAAATAAAACCCAACTTTATTAGAAAATCAAATATTATTAATAAAATCAGACATACACCTACGAAAGGTAAGAAAATCTAGCTCAGAAAACTCCAAAATAGAAAACTATACATCCCAAATTACGAGTTTCATGCAACACATATCTACGAAAGGTTGAGAAACCTAGCTAAGAAAATATTATTAATAAAATTAGATGTATTTTAAACAGGGATGTTCTTATTTCTTAAAATTAAAACCCAACTTTATTAGAAAATCAAACATTATTAATAAAACCAGACATACGCCTACGAAAGGTTAGGAAATCTTGCTCAGAAAAGTCCAAAATAGCAAACTAGACATCCCAAATCATAAGTTTCATGCAGCCAACATCTACGAAAGGATAAAAAAACTAGCTAAGAAAATTTTATCAATAAAATCAGATGTATTTTAAACTGGGATGTTCATATTTCTGAAAACTAAAGACTAACTTTATTAAAAAAATATGCAAAAATGTACCCAATTATTAAAGGAAATCAAATATTATCAATTAAATCATATAAATTTTAAACATGGATGTTCATATTTCAGAAAATTAAAACCCAACTTGATTAGAAAATCAAATATTGTTACTAAAACCACACATACACTTACGAAAGGTTAGGAAATCTAGCTCAGAAAAGTCCGAAGTAGTAAACTTTATATCCCAAATCACAAGTTTCATGCGACACACATCTACGAAAGGTTAAGAAACCTAGCTAAGAAAATTTTATTAATAAAATCAGATGTATTTTAAACTGGGGTGTTCATGTTTCTGAAAACTAAAACCCAACTTTATTTTTTTTAATGCAGAAATTTACCCAATTATTAAAAGAAATCAAATATTATTAACAAAATCAGATGTATTTTAAACATGGAAGCTCTTATTTCTGAAAATTAAAACCGATCTTTATTAGAAAATCAAATATTATTAATAAAATCGGACATATACCTACGAAAGGTTAGGAAACCTAGCTCAGAAAAGTCCAAAATAGCAAACTCGACATCCCAAATCATGAGTTTCATTCAACGACAGGTTAAGAAACCTAGCTAAGAAAATGTTATTAATAACAACAGATGTATTTTAAACTGGGATGTTCATATTTCTGAAAACTAAAGCCCAACTCTATTTAAAAAATATTCAAAAATGCAGCCAAATATTAAAAGTAATCAAATTAATGTCCTTGGTAAAAGCCCGGACGAGATTTAATGTCCTTGGTAAAAGCCCGGGAAGAAGATTTAATGTCCTTGGTAAAAGACGAGACGAGATTTGATGTCCTTGGTTAAAGCTTGGACAAGATTTAATGTCCTTGGTAAAAGTCTGGACGAGATTTAATGTCCTTGGTATAAGCCTCAAATTATATCTTGGATAGTCCGGGTATAGGTCCAGGTTTCTTAGCTAAAGTATTCCCTGCTTTAGCTGAGAAACCTTTTCTGTTTTTTATTTTCTGTGTCTAAATTGTGCAAAAAAAGTACTAAAAAATGGGGGAGAGCCCAAAAAAATTAGGGGGGCCCTTGGAGGTTGGGGTAGTGGACCTTACAAAACTGTTCAAATGGTACTTGTGTATTATACAGAACACAGTCGAGAACCGCCCAAAAAAAATAATATGTATCTCTTAATAGAGTTAGCATTCCCTGAGATGCCTTACGTTTTTCGTTTCTACTTCTTCAAAATTTTTCATGTCTATCAAATTTATCAATTTCCTTATCTGATGATGTCACCTTGTTATACCAATATTTCTAACCGGTAATTGACAGCTGTGAAATTTCATTATCTGATGATAATGAAATCCTAATATTTGTTATCCCAATATTTCTAACTGGTGGTTGACAGCTGTCATCTTGTACTGACAGTATTCTAGCTCATTGGAAGTCAATGATCTTGTACTAGTAGTATGTAAATAAGCCTTTCTACTACTATTCCCTAGACGTTTTAGTTTAATACCTTAAGTTTTTCTTGGGATATTGGAAGTGCGCTATTTTGACAACCTTATACCGTACGGTATCTTTTGATATGTCTTTATATCTGCCTAACCTTGCATATAAGTCTCATACGAGCATTTAGTGCAAAAACGGTATTTATGTGTGGATCGGAAACAAAAATAAATTACCCTCTCTCTCCTCCCCCCAAAGAAATTAGATTTGAATATTCCTTGCCTTATCCTCCGCCTTTTTATCTCCAACAGTGCCTCAAAGTCTTTATGCCATCCCCAAAGCCACCCTGAAGAAATTGCAGACATGAATACTGAGGGCGTAGGCACTTCAAGCGGGGCCCTATCTCTTTTCCCATTGAATTTCAAGCTCAGCCCTCTGACGTCACAACACCCCTATCAAATACCCAGGACAGCCTTCTGACGTCACGGTACACACCGTCGCACCTTTACAATGCAGGCAGCTCTTCCTAGCCCCTTGCACCTGCTTCTAGTTGGCGTCATTCCCACCCTGGCAAGATTTGGCACGTCCAGGCAAGATTTAATACGTCATTGGCAAGTCTAGGGATGTTTCAATTACTTGGAGTGTGGTCGGGATAATAGGGAATTCTAAGTGAAGCTCCTAACCCCCTTGCACTTGATTCTAGTCAAGATTTCTAGCGCATATTTCGTCATGTGACAGCCCTATCAAATTCCCAGGACAGCCTTTTGATATCTCGCGCCACACCTTCGTACCTCTACAATGCGGTCAACTGTTTCTAGTTGAGCCCTGTTTTTAGTCATTATTTCCCACCTTGGCAAGATTCTCAACCTAGCAAGATTCCAAGCACGTGCTCTATTTCTAGATGAAATTCCCAGGTGTTTCAATTACCTCGAATGTTGTCGGGATAATACACACTTCTGGGGAGCTCTTAACCCTTCGCACCTGCACAACGCAGTCAACTGTTCTATTAAAGGAAACACACTTGGCAAGACTCCATGACACACCCCTCTGGATTCCTGTGGCGTCATATGACTTACCCCAGTTCAAACCTTTCAGGTCTAATATGCTAGACGCAATTTTACATAACCCTGCGTCAGGAACCAATGGGGGGAATCCTCGCTTGTAAAGTAACGACAGCTCACACCTTACGTAATGATTATGCAAAATCGTCAGGTAATACTTTTTTTTCGCCCGAAACCCACAAAGTGTTTTTTCATTAACTTAATTGCAACACACACTTTATGTAAGATCAGCGCATCTTACGCATGAACAGCGCATCCAACACTACCAGATAATACCATTTTGACATTTTTTTTGCCCAAAAGCTCAAGACATTTTCCGTTTTTGGCGTTTCATTTTTTGCTCGAAGAACCATTCATATTATTTTTTTTTTTTTTCTATAGTTCTTGACCCTGCCAGGACTCGAAAGGTTTTCCCCTCCAATGCTATTGTGCCTTAATCGGAAGGAATAAACTGTTATTCACAGTATTTTGTATCTGGAAACATATTCTAAAATTAGCCTATTGCATGACAGCTAGGATTCCCCATTTTTTTTAACACTCGTTAGAATGATGCATTACTCTCCCAATTTGATGCACTCCAGGAGACACTTGCTCTCAAGATATTAATAATAATAAAATAAAAATGTTTTGTTTCTTTACGTGAGACTTTAGATTTCACACTATCGCGACAATACGCCCCCCGTCTAGCATGCAATACCGGAGGAATAAGGTTGATATTAGATAAAAATTTAAGACATATTAAGAGATTTTAAGGAAAATATCCATTTCTTTGAATACTTGTTATATTTTCATCTCTTCCATGGGAAAAATTCCTTAATGTCTCCACCCTAACTTTTAAGATGTAGTTCACCCCACAATGACATTACATGACCCCCCTTCCAACCCAAACAACGCATCATCTCCACAAAGACATTTTTCAGGCTTTTCCTATTAAAAGTTGTGTCATTAAATCCCGTAATTCAAGTTTTTTGCAAGCCAAGCGAATCATGATGCCCCAGAATATACTTCTCACCGCATGGACTTTCACCCATGTAACACCAGTACCCCTCCCCACCGCCTCCATGGGTGACCTGATATTACTGATAAATTCAAATCATATTAAAAGATTTGTTTGAATGACTTTTAACGAACTGTACCGTTTCATTGAGTATTGTTAGGTTTCACTCCCCCTCTAGTAAAAAATTCCTTTAACACCTCCAACCTTATATTTAAGGTTTAGAGTATACTAGTCAATAAAAATGCATACCACCTTGGTAAATTATGGATGTTATTAAACACCCCATTGACGTCACTACATCACCCCCCCCCCCAAGTCATCGTTATGGCAAGTCCTAATAAAAATTATGCTTTTAAATCCCCTGATTCAAGTTTTTGCAATCCTAGCTTATCATGATGCCCCACAATACACTCCAGATAGCCATGGCATCACCCCATCTATCACCATATGGCACCAGACCCCACCCCCGGGGGGGGGGCTGATATTAGTGGTATATTTAAAGAATATTAAGGGGAATTACTGAAAGACTTTTAGCGAATAAACCCATTTATTTGAGTTAAACTTATGAATATTACACAATATCCTAACAACAGGTTCCATCCCCCACCTAGCATTCATTTTCACAGGGCTCCTTGATTATAGATGCAGTTTTTTAGGCATTTTGTGGCTTATAAAAGGATAAAATATAAACTTTAACATACATAATTTAAGGAGAGATGAGGGGAGAGGACTTCTGGGGAGGGGTGCGTCTGTGGGGGGGGGGGACCTGTTTTTTCCGTCGCTAGCTCAGCACTGCATTTTTTTCATAGTCGTTTATAATTTTATTTCGTTGTGCAAAGTGGTAATTTTTAAGTATTTATTTATTGTTATCCAATCTCCATCCGCTAAGTCACCGGCAAACTCGCTGGTCACCTCCGAGGGACTGTTCAGTCCACCGAGTGGTTTGTCTCAGTCCTTACGCAATCCAGGACACATTTTTCAGCAAAAATATCAAATTACGCAAAGGTGGGACAATTTGATTTCGAGAAATGTTTGTTCCCACCCATCCCGCACACTGCGGGGGACTTTGCTCAGTGTCTACTTATTCTGGGGGACGGAATCCGGACTTCGGCTAGGCGATAAAGGAGGTTAAAAATGGTCTTGCTCGAGATAATTTGAAGGTAGTAATAATAGGGAAATTATAATTGAGTTTCTACGGCAACCCTCTACGTAACAGCATCTCTGTTTCTAGCACTCAGCTAGCAAGATTCACACCCTGGCACCCCACCCGGGATTCCAGGTGTTGTAATATTTCTTCTATATTGGCATGATTCCTAGCCATTTTGGTACATTGTTTTTCTAGAAGGCCTCCATTATTTTTGGGACCACATCTAATATGAATGACACCATTGAATCTTACAAGCTATAATAAAAGGACCCCATGGGGGAATCCCCCGAGCACGGCACAGACAGAGGTGCTGCATATTAACGTAGGCACACATCTTAAGTAATGAGACCTAATGGGAGAGTATGGAAAATCCTCTTACGAGAAGAGTAGGTTTACAAACCGTAAAAAAGTAAAAATATCAGTTCAGCAAGGGGATGGGGTGGGGGGGGGGGTGCTGGTGTCACATGGGTGAAATGCCATGGCGGTGTGGAGTATTTTGTAGGGGCATCATGATTGGCTTCGGTTGCAAGAAATTTCTAGTCAGATAAAAAAATGACTATTAAAATCGAATTTTCTATATGCTCATTCAACATTAACGGAACGAATGATAAGGATGATTCTTTGAACCAGAAACTATCTAATTTCGACATTTTGTTTCTACAAGAACATCTTTTTTCCTTGGTGAGTTTGAACTCACTTAGCAGGAGTAAAGAACACTTGGTTTTCGCTAGCAGTGCCCGAAAAACTTCCGGGAGACCTTCAGGTGGGCTGGCATGCCTATTAAAACATAAACTAGTCCCGCAGTAGAACCCCCCTATCGACTCGTACGAGAACACCGTGCTGCCATCTACAATTGAGTCTGACACTGATCCTACACCATATATGGGCATAGAGTCCCTAGGGAGATGTTTTTTGTCACTGAGAATGAAAAAACAGGATTTTTCTAACTTTGATGGATGTTTCTTGGACGGTTATGAGTGTTGGTTAATTTATTTGTTGTTTTTCATGGATGTCAACAGCAATTTATGTCTGTTTTATGGTTTTTGTCACTGAGAATGAAAAAACAGGATTTTTCTCACTTTGATATATTTCCAAGGAGAATTGTCTCCGGGCGAAGTCTATTAATGTCTTTGGAGTTCGTCCAGGAGATTTGTTTCCGGGCGAAGTTTATTAATGTCTTTGGTGTTCGTCCAGGAGAATTGTTTCTGGGCGAAGTTTTTTAATGTCTGACGGATGATGTCAAGGTTGATTTATTTGTCACGAAAGGGGAATTAATTTGTTGTTTCTAAGGGGAATTATTGATTCACGAAAGGGGAATTAATTTTTTGTTTCTATGGGGAATTATTGATTCACGAAAGGGGAATTAATTTGTTGTTTCTAAGAGGAATTATTGATTCACGAAAGAGAATTACAAATGACATCACTTATTCCCTAGGAATTATACGGGACTCTAAAGAGATAAATTAATATTCTATTTTTAAATACGGCTTCACTAATCTTTAAGTCAGAGAGATAAATTGATATTCTATCGAAACCATAATAGTGTAGCTAGGAACATCTTAGAGATGAAGAGATTAACGCGGGAAAGTGTTTCCTAGGAATTTCAAATGTGACAGCGCAGGGATGCCAAAACAAAAGGAACACGCAGAAATTACTTTTAGGGGATTATTTGGACCAAACCGTTTGAGACATTTTAGAAGATAATTTAGGCGAAACCGTTTGAGGCATTTTAGAAGTGTGTTCATCCAGGAGAATTGTCACCGGGCGAATGTTTTGATCTTAGAGATGACGAGATTAACGCGGGAAAGGGTTTCTTAGGAATTTCAAGTGTGACAGCGCAAAGATGCCAAAACAAAAGGAACACGCAGAAATTACATCTAGGGATTATTAGGCGAAACCATTTTGAGACATTTTAGAAGATGATTTAAGCGAAACCGTTTGAGGTATTTTAGAAGATGATTTTAGAAGATGTTTTAGAAGAGGATTTGAGGGTGAAACTGTGGTTGTTATAATATACAAGTTCCATTTGAACAGTGTTCTGAGGTCCCCTACCCCAACAACCCCCCGACCCTAACCCCAAAGGGCTGCGACCCCCCTAACCCAACCCCAAAGGGCCCCCCTACCCCAACCCCAAAGGGCACCCCGGGCCCCAAAGGCCCCCCGGGCCCCCAAAGAACCCCCGGCACCCTCCCTTCCTCCCTCGCTTATTGCATTTTTTTAAGTTTTTTCGGACTGAATTTTTTAGACTTAGAAATTATCCAAAATTTTTCCGGTTTTTTCTTTAGCCCATTGGCATAGAGTATTTGGAATATTTCAGTAGTGTTTTGTTGTGGTGTACCTTGTCACACTTACATTCACTTGATTTTTCAAAGTTCATTTCGAATTCCTTTCATTGAAATGCAAGAGTTGGAATATTTTAGTAGTGTTTTGTCGTGGTTTACCTTGTCACAGTTACATTATCTTGATTTTTCAAAGTTCATTTGAATTTCTTTCATTGATATGCAAGAGTTGGATTATTTCAGTAGAGTTTTGCTGCGCTTTACCTTGTCACAGTTACATTCTCTTAATTTTTCAAAATTCATTTCGAATTTCTTTCATTGAAATGCAAGAGCTGGAATATTTCAGTAGGGTTTTATCGTGGTTTACCTTGTCACAGTTACATTGTCTTGATTTTTCAAAGATCATTTTGAATTTCTTTCATTGAAATGCAAGAGTTGGATTATTTCAGTAGTGCTTCGTCAGGGTTTACCATGTCACAGTTACATTCTCTTGATTTTTCAAAGTTCATTTTGGATTTCTTTCGTTAAAATGCAGGAGTTGGAATATTTCAGAAGTGTTTTGTTGTGGTTTACCTTGTCACAGTTACATTCTCTTGATTTTTCAAAGTTTATTTTGAATTTCTTTCGTTGAAATGCAAGAGTTGAAATACTTCAGTAGTGTTTTGTTGAGTTTTACCTTGTCACAGTTACATTCTCTTGATTTTTCAAAGATCATTTTGAATTTATTTCATTGAAATGCAAGAGTTGGAATATTTCAGTAGTGTTTTGTCATGGTTTACCTTGTCACAGTTACATTCTCTTAATTTTTCAAAGATCATTTTGGTTTTCTTTCGTTGAAATGCAAGAGTTGGAATATTTCAGTAGTGTTTTGTTGTGGTTTACCTTGTCATAGATACATTCTCTTGATATTTCAAAGTTCTTTTCGAATTTCTTTCATTGAAATGCAAGAGTTGGAATATTTCAGTAGTGTTTTGTCGTTGTTTACCTTGTCACAGTTACATTCTCTTGATTTTTCAAAGTTCATTTGAATTTCTTTCATTGAAATGCAAGAGTTGGATTATTTTAGTAGTGTTTTGTCATGGTTTACCATGTCACGGTTACATGCTCTTGATTTTTCAAAATCCATTTTGGGTTTCTTTCATTGAAATGCAAGAGTTGGAATATTTCAGTAGTGTTTTGTTGTGGTCTACCTTGTCACAGTTACATTTTCTTGATTTTTGAAAGTTCATTTTGAAATTCTTTCATTGAAATGCAAGAGTTGGAATATTTCAGTAGTGTTTTGTTATGGTTTACCTTATCACAGTTACATTCTCATGATTTTTCAAAGTTCATTTATGAATTTCTTTCGTTGAAATGCAAGAGTTGGAATATTTCAGTAGTGTTTTGTTGGGGTTTACAGTGTCACAGTTACATTCTCTTGATTTTTCAAAGCTCATTTTGGATTTCTTTCATTGAAATGCAAGAGTTAGAATATTTCAGTAGTGTTTTGTCGTGGTCTACCTTGTCACAGTTACATTTTCTTGATTTTTCAAAGTTTATTTTGAATTTCTTTCACTGAAATGCAAGAGTTGGATTATTTCAGGTGTGTTTTGTTGTGGTTTACCTTGTCACAGTTACATTCTCTTGATTTTTCAAAGTTCATTTTGAATTTCTTTCTTTGAAATGTAAGAGTTGGAATATTTCAACAGTGTTTTGTCGTGGTTTACCTTGTCAGAGTTACATTCTCTGGATTTTTCAAATTCCATTTTGGATTTCTTTTATTGAAATGCAAGAGTTGGAATATTTCAGTAGTGTTTTGTTGTGGTCTACCTTGTCACAGTTACATTCTCTTGATTTTTCAATGTTCATTTTGGATTTCTTTCGTTGAAATGTAAGAGTTGGAATATTTCAGTAGTGTCTTGTCGTGGTGTGGTTTACCTTGTCACAGTTACATTTTCTTGATTTTTCAAAGTTCATTTTGAATTTCTTTCGTTGAAATGCGAGAGTTGAAATATTTCAATAGTGTTTCGTCGTGGTTTACCTTGTCACAGTTACATTCTCTTTATTTTTAAAAGTTCATTTTGAATTTCTTTCATTGAAATGCAAGAGTTGGATTATTTCAGTAGTGTTTTTGTCGTGGTTTACCATTTCACAGTTACATTCTCTTGATTTTTCAAAGTTCATTTTGGATTTCTTTCGTTGAAATGCAAGAGTTGGAATATTTCAGTAGTGTTTTGTTGTGGTTTACCTTGTCACACTTACATTCTCTTAATTTTTCAAAGTTCATTTTTGATTTCTTTCGTTGAAATGCAAGAGTTGGAATATTTCAGTAGTGTTTTGTTGTGGTTTACCTTAACACAGTTACATTCTCTTAATTTTTCAAAGAACTTTAAAAAATCAAGAGAATGTAACTGTGACAAGGTAAACCACGACAAAACACTACTGAAATATTCCAACTCTTGCATTTCAACGAATGAAATTCAAAATCAACTTTGAAAAATCAAGAGAATATATCTGTGACATGGTAAACCATGACAAAACACTACTGAAATATTCCAACTCTTGCATTTCAACGAAAAGAAATTCAAAGTGAACTTTGAAAATTAAGATAATGTAACTGTTACATGGTAAACCATGACAGAACACTAATGATATATTCCAACTCTTATATTTCAATGAAAGAAATCCAAAATGAACTTTGAAAAATTAAGAGAATGTAAGTGTGACAAGGTAAACCACAACAAAACACTACTGAAATATTCCAACTCTTGCATTTCAATGAAAGAAATTCAAAATGAACTTCAAAAAATCAAGAGAATGTAACTGTGACAAGGTAAACTACAACAAAACACTATTGAAATATTCCAACACTTGCATTTCAACGAAAGAAATTCAAAATGAACTTTGAGAAATGAAGAAAATGTAACTGTGACAAGGTAAACCACAACAAAACACTAATGAAATATTCCAACTCTTGCATTTCAACGAAAGAAATTCAAAATGAACTTTGAAAAATTAAGAGAATGTAACTGTGACTAGGTAAACCACGACAAAACACTATTGAAATATTCCAACTTTTGCATTTCATCGAAAGAAATCTAAAAAGAACTTTGAAAAATTAAGAGAATGTAAGTGTGACAAGGTAAACCACAACACAACACTTCTGAAATATTCCAACTCTTGCATTTCACCGAAATAAAACCAAAATGAATTTTGAAAAATCAAGAGAATGTATCTGTGACAAGGTAAACCATGACAAAACACTACTGAAATATTCCAACTCTTGCATTTTAATGAAAAGAAATTCAAAATGAACTTTAAAAAATTAAGAGAATGTAACTGTGTTAAGGTAAACCAAAACAAAACACTACTGAAATATTCCAACTCTTTCATTTCAACGAAAGAAGTCCAAAATGAACTTTAGAAAATCAAGAGAATGTAACTGTGACAAGGTAAACCACGACAAAACACTACTGAAATATTCCAACTCTTGCATTTCAACGAATGAAATTCAAAATGAACTTTTAAAAATCAAGAGAATGTATCTGTGACAAGGTAAACCATGACAAAACACTACTGAAATATTCCAACTCTTGCATTTCAACGAAAAGAAATTCAAATTGAAATTTGAAAAATTAAGATAATGTAACTGTGACAAGGTAATCCATTACAAAACACTACTGAAATATTCCAACTCTTGTATTTCAATGAAAGAAATCCAAAATGAACTTTGAAAAATTAAGAGAATGTAAGTGTGATAAGGTGAACCACAACAAAACACTACTGAAATAATCCAACTCTTGCATTTCAATGAGAGAAATTGAAAATCAACTTTGAAAAATCAAGAAAATATAACTGTGACAAGGTAAACTACAACAAAACACTATTGAAATATTCCAACTCTTGCATTTCAACGAAAGAAATTCAAAATGAACTTTGATAAATGAAGAAAATGTAACTGTGACAAGGTAAACCACAACAAAACACTATTGAAATATTCCAACTCTTGCATTTCAACGAAAGAAATTCAAAATGAACTTTGAGAAATGAAGAGAATGTAACTGTGACTAGGTAAACCACGACAAAACACTATTGAAATATTCCAACTCTTGCATTTCATCGAAAGAAATCCAAAAAGAACTTTGAAAAATAAAGAGAATGTAAGTGTGACAAGGTAAACCACAACAAAACACTTCTGAAATATTCCAACTCTTGCATTTCACCGAAATAAAACCAAAATGAATTTTGAAAAATCAAGAGAATGTATCTGTGACAAGGTAAACCATGACAAAACACTACTGAAATATTCCAACTCTTGCATTTCAACAAAAACAAATTCAAAATGAACTTTGAAAAATCAAGCGAATGTAACAGTGACAAGGTAAACCATGACAAAACACTACTGAAATATTCCAACTCTTGCATTTCAATGAAAGAAATCCAAAATGAACTTTGAAAAATTAAGAGAATGTAACTGTGACAAGGTAAACCACGATAAAAAACTACTGATATATTTCAACTCTTGCATTTCACTAAAGAAATCCAAAATGAACTTTGAAAAATTATGAGAATGTAACTGTGACAAGGTAAACCACTACAAAACACTAGTGAAATATTCCAACTCTTGCATTTCAACGAAAGAAATTCAAAATGAACTTTGAGAAATCAAGAAAATGTAACTGTGACAAGGTAAACCACAACAAAACACTACTGAAATAATCCAACTCTTGCATTTCAACGAAAGAAATTCAAAAAGAAATTTGAAAAATTAAGAGAATGTAACTGTGTTAAGGTAAACCACAACAAAACACTACTGAAATATTCCAACTCTTGCATTTCAACGAAAGAAATCCAAAAAGAACTTTGAAAAATCAAGAGAGTGTAACTGTGACATGGTAAACCACGACAAAATACTACTGAAATATTCCAACTCTGGCATTTCAACGAAAGAGATTCAAAATGAACTTTGAAAAATCAAGACAATGTAACTGTGACAAGGTAAACCACGAAAAAATACTACTGAAATATTCCAACTCTGGCATTTCAACGAAAGAAATTCAAAATGAACTTTGAAAAATCAAGACAATGTAACTGTGACAAGGTAAACCACGATAAAACACTACTGAAATATTCCAACTCTTGCATTTCAACGAAAGAAATCCAAAATGAACTTTGAAAAATCAAGAGAATGTAACTGTGACATGGTAAACCACGAAAAAATACTACTGAAATATTCCAACTCTGGCATTTCAACGAAAGAAATTCAAAATGAACTTTGAAAAATCAAGAGAATGTAACTATAACAAGGTAAACCACGATAAAACGCTAATGAAATATTCCAACTCTTGCATTTCAACGCATGAAATCCCAAATGAACTTTGAAAAATCAAGAGATTGTAACTGTGACAAGGCAAACCACAACAAAACACTACTGAAATATTCCAACTCTTGCATTTCATCAACGAAAGAAATTCAAAATTAACTTTGAAAAATCAAGAGAATGTAACTGTGACATGGTAACGCACAAAAAAAACTGAAATAATCCAACTCTTGCATTTCAATGAAAGAAATTCAAATGAACTTTGAAAAATCAATAGAATGTAACTGTGACAAGGTAAACCACACCACGACAACACACTACTGAAATATTCCAACTCTTACATTTCAACGAAAGAAATCCAAAATGAACTTTGAAAAATCAATAGAATGTAACTGTGACAAGGTAGACCACAACAAAACACTACTGAAATATTCCAACTCTTGCATTTCAAAGAAAGAAATCCAAAATGGACTTTGAAAAATTAAGAGAATGTAATTGTGACAAGGTAAACCACGACAAGACACTACTGAAGTATTCCAACTCTTACATTTCAACGATAGAAATTCAAAATGAACTTTAAAAAATTAAGAGAATGTAACTGTGTTAAGGTAAACCACAACAAAACACTACTGAAATATTCCAACTCTTGCATTTCAACGAAAGAAAATAAAAATGAACTTTGAGAAATTAAGAGAATGTAACTGTGACAAGGTAAACCACAACAAAACACTACTGATATATTCCAACTCTTGCATTTCAACGAAAGAAATCCAAAATGAACTTTGAAAAATAAAGATAATGTAGATGTGAAACTGTAAACCACGACAAAAACACTACTGAAATAATCCAACTCTGGCATTTCAATGAAAGAAATTCAAAATGAACTTTGAAAAATCAAGAGAATGTAACAGTGACAAGGTAAACCATGACACAAACACTACTGAAATAATCCAACTCTTGCATTTCAACGAAAGAAATTCAAAATGAACTTTGAAAAATTAAGAGAATGTAACTGTGACAAGGTAAACCACACCACGACAAGATTACTGAAATATTCCAACTCTTACATTTCAACGAAAGAAATTCAAAATAAATTTTGAAAAATCAAGCGAATGTAAGATTGACAAGCTAAACAACAACAAAACACTACTGAAATATTCCAACTCATGCATTTCAACGAAAGAAATCCAAAATGAATTTTGAAAAATTATGGGAATGTAACTGTGACATGGTAAACCACGACAACCTACTGAAATATTCCAACTCTTGCATTTCAACGAAAGAAATTCAAAATGAACTTTGAAAAATCAAGACAATGTAACTGTGACAAGGTAAACCACGATAAAACACCACTGAAAAATTCCAACTCTTGCATTTCAACTAAAGAAACTCAAAATGAACTTTGAAAAATCAAGAGAATGTAACTGTGAAAATGTAAACCACAACAAAACACTAGCGAAATATTCCAACTCTTTCATTTCAACGAAAGAAATTCAAAATGAACTTTGAGAAATCAAGAAAATGTAACTGTGACAAGGCAAACCACAACAAAACACTACTGAAATAGTCAAACTCTTGCATTTCAACGAAAGAAATTCAAAATAAACTATGAAAAATTAAGAGAATGTAACTGTGACAAGGTAAAGCACAACAAAACACTATTGAAATATTCCAACTCTTCCATTTAAATGAAAGAACTTCAAATGAACTTTGAAAAATCAAGAGAATGTAACTGTGACAAAGTAAACCACACCACGACAAGACACTACTGAAATATTCCAACTCTTACATTTCAACGAAAGAAATCCAAAATGAACTTTGAAAAATCAAGATAATGTAACTGTGACAAGGTAGACCACAACAAAACACTACTGAAATATTCCAACTCTTGCATTTCAATGAAAGAAATCCAAAATGGACTTCGAAAAATTCAAAGTTCATTTTGAATTTCTTTCATTGAAATGCAAGAGTTGGAATATTTCAGTAGTGTTTTGTTGTGGTTTACCTTGTCACAGTTACATTCTCTTAATTTTTAAAGTTCATTTTGGATTTGTTTCATTGAAATACAAGAGTTGGAATATTTCAGTATTGTTTTGTCATGGTTGACATTGTCACAGCTACATTCTCTTGATTTTTAAAATTTCATTTTGAATTTCTTTTCATTGAAATGCAAGAGTTGTAATATTTCAGTAGTGTTTTGTCATGGTTTACCTTGTAACAGATACATTCTCTTAATTTTTAAAAGTTCATTTTGGATTTATTTTGGTTGAAATGCAAGAGTTGGAATATTTCAGTAGTGTTTTGTTGTGGTTTCACTTGTCACACTTACATTCTCTTCATTTTTCAAAGTTCTTTCTGGATTTCTTTCATTGAAATGCAAGAGTTGGAATATTTCAGTAGTGTTTTGTTGTGGTCTACCTTGTCACAGTTACATTTTCTTGATTTTTCAAAGTTCATTTTGAATTTCTTTCGTTGAAATGCAAGAGCTGGAATATTTCAGTAGTGTTTTGTTGTGGTTTAACGTGTCACACTTACATTTCCATGATTTTTCAAATTTCATTTATGAATTTCTTTCGTTGAAATGCAAGAGTTGGAATATTTCAGCAGTGTTTTGTTGTGGTTTACAGTGTCACAGTTACATTCTCCTGATTTTTCAAAGCTCATTTTGGATTTCTTTCATTGAAATGCAAGAGTTAGAATATTTCAGTAGTGTTTGGTCGTGGTCTACCTTGCACAGTTACATTTTCTTGATTTTTCGAAGTTTATTTTGAATTTCTTTCACTGAAATGCAAGAGTTGGATTATTTCAGTAGTGTTTTGTTGTGGTTTACCTTGTCACAGTTACATTCTCTTGATTTTTCAAAGTTCAGTTTGAATTTCTTTCGTTGAAATGTAAGAGTTGGAATATTTCAGTAGTGTTTTGTCATGGTTTACCTTGTCTCAGTTTCATTCTCTTAATTTTTCAAAGTTCATTTTGAATTTCTTTCGTTGAAATGGAAGAGTTGGAATATTTCAGTAGTGTTACGTCGTGGTTTACTTTGTCAATGTTACATTCTCTTAATTTTTGAAAGTTCATTTTGAATTTCTTTCAATGAAATGCAAGGGTTGGAATATTTCAGTAGTGGTTTGTTGTGGTTTACCTTGTCACAGTTACATTCTCTCGATTTTTCAAAGTTCATTTTGAATTTCTTTCATTCAAATGCAAGAGTTGGAATATTTCAACAGTGTTTTGTCGTGGTTTACCTTGTCACAGTTACATTCTCTTGATTTTTCAAAGTTCATTTTGGATGTTTTTATTGAAATACAAGAGTTGGAATATTTCAGTAGTGTTTTGTTGTGGTCTACCTTGTCACAGTTACATTCTATTGATTTTTCAATGTTCATTTTGGATTTCTTTCATTGAAATGCAAGAGTTGGAATATTTCAGTAGTCTCTTGTCGTGGTGTGGTTTACCTTGTCACAGTTACATTTTCTTGATTTTTCAAAGTTCATTTTGAATTTCTTTCGTTGAAATGCGAGAGTTGAAATATTTCAATAGTGTTTTGTCGTGGTTTACCTTGTCACAGTTACATTCTCTTTATTTTTAAAGGTCATTTTGAATTTCTTTCATTGAAATGCAAGAGTTGGATTATTTCAGTAGTGTATTTGTCGTGGTTTACCATTTCACAGTAACATTCTCTTGATTTTTCAAAGTTCATTTTGGATTTCCTTCGTTGAAATGGAAGAGTTGAAATATTTCAGTAGTGTTTTGTCGTGGTTTACCTTGTCACAGTTACATTCTATTAATTTTTCAAAGTTCATTTTTTATTTCTTTCTTTGAAATGCAAGAGTTGGAATATTTCAGTTGCGTTTTGTTGTGGTTTACCTTAACACAGTTACATTCTCTTAATTTTTCAAAGTTCATTTTGAATTTCTATCGTTGAAATGCAAGAGTTGGAATATTTCACTAGTGTTTTGTCGTGGTTTACCTTGTCACAGTTACATTTTCTTGATTTCTCAAAGTTCATTTTGAATTTCTTTCGTTGAAATGCAAGAGTTGGAATATTTTACTGGTGTTTTGTTGTGGTTTACATTGTCACAGTTACATTCTCTTGATTTTTCAGAGTTCATTTTGAATTTCTTTCGTTGAAATGCAAGAGTTGGAATATTTCAGTTGTGTTTTATCGTGGTTTACCTTGTCACAGTTACATTGTCTTGATTTTTCAAAGTTCATTTAGAATTTCTTTCGTTGAAATGCAAGAGTTGGAATATTTCAGTAGTGTTTTGTCGTGGTTTACCTTGTCACAGTTACATTCACTTGATTTTTAAAGTTCATTTTTGATTTCTTTCGTTGAAATGCAAGAGTTGGAATATTTCAGTAGTGTTTTGTTGTGGTTTACCTTAACACAGTTACATTCTCTTAATTTTTCAAAGTTCATTTTGAATTTCTACCGTTGAAATGCAAGAGTTGGAATATTTCAGTAGTGTTTTGTTGTGGTTTCACTTGTCACGCTTACATTCTCTTAATTATTCAAAGTTCTTTTTGGATTTCTTTCGATGAAATGCAAGAGTTGGAATGTTTCAATAGTGTTTTGTCGTGGTTTACCTAGTCACAGTTACATTCTCTTAATTTTTCAAAGTTCATTTTGAATTTCTATCGTTGAAATGCAAGAGTTGGAATATTTCAGTAGTGTTTTGTTGTGGTATACCTTGTCACAGTTACATTTTCTTGATTTCTCAAAGTTCATTTTGAATTTCTTTCGTTGAAATGCAAGAGTTGGAATATTTCATTAGTGTTTTGTTGGGGTTTACCTTGTCACAGTTACATTCTCTTGATTTTTCAAAGTTCATTTTGGATTTCTTTTGTTGAAATGTAAGAGTTGGAATATTTCAGTAATCTTGTCGTGGTGTGGTTTACCTTGTCACAGTTACATTCTCTTAATTTTTCAAAGTTCATTTTGAATTTCTTTTCGTTGAAATGCAAGAGTTGGAATATTTCAGTAGTGTTTTGTCATGGTTAATCTTGTCACAGATACATCCTCTTGATTTTTCGAAGTTCATTTTGAATTTCATTCGTTGAAATGCAAGAGTTGGAATATTTCAGTAGTGTTTTGTCGTGGTTTACTTTGTCACAGTCACATTCTCTTGATTTGGTAAAGTTCATTTTGGATTTCTTTCGTGAAATGCAAGAATTGGAATATTTCAGTAGTGTTTTGCCGTGGTTTACTTTGTCACAGTTACATTCTCTTAATTTTTCAAAGTTCATTTTGGATTTCTATCGTTGAAATGCAAGAGTTAGAATATTTCAGTAGTGTTTTGTCGTGGTTTACTTTGTCACAGTTACATTCTCTTGATTTTTCAAAGTTCATTGTGGATTTTTTCGTTGAAATATGTTTTGTTGTGCTTTACCTTGACACAGTTACATTTTCTTGATTTTTGTTAGGTTAGGTTAGGCTAGATCAAGTTAGGTTAGGTTAGGTTAAGTTAGGTTAGGTTAGCCTACGTACGCGCGCGTACCTAGGCTAACCTAACCTAACCTAACCTAACCTAACTTGATCTAGCCTAATCTAACCTAACCTAACAAAAATCAAGAAAATGTAACTGTGTCAAGGTAAAGCACAACAAAACATATTTCAACGAATGAAATCCAAAATGAACTTTGAAAAATTAAGAGAATGTAACCGTGACAAATTAAACCACGGCAAAACACTACTGAAATATTCCAACTCTTGCATTTCACGAAAAAAGTCCAAAATGTACTTTGAAAAATTAAGAGAATGTAACTCTGACAAGGTAACGCACAACAAAACACTACTGAAATAATCCAACTCTTGCATTTCAATGAAAGAAATTCAAATGAACTTTGAAAAATCAATAGAATGTAACTGTGACAAGGTAAACCACACCACGACAAGACACTACTGAAATATTCCAACTCTTACATTTCAACGAAAGAAATCCAAAATGAACTTTGAAAAATCAATAGAATGTAACTGTGACAAGGTAGACCACAACAAAACACTACTGAAATATTCCAACTCTTGCATTTCAAAGAAAGAAATCCAAAATGGACTTCTTGACAAGAAGGAAACTGTGACAAAGTAAACCATGACAAAACACTACTGAAATATTCCAACTCTTACATTTCAACGAAAGAAATTCAAACTGAACTTTGAAAAATCAAGAGAATGTAACTGTGACAAGGTAAACCACAACAAAACACTACTGAAATAATCCAACTCTTGCATTTCAGTGAAAGAAATTCAATATAAACTTCGAAAAATCAAGAAAATGTAACTGTGCAAGGTAGACCACGACCAAACACTACTGAAATATTCTAACTCTTGCATTTCAATGAAAGAAATCCAAAATGAGCTTTGAAAAAGTCCATTTTGGATTTCTTTCCATTTGTCCATTTTGGATTTCTTTCTTTGAAATGCAAGAGTTGGAATATTTCAGTAGTGTTTTGTTGTGGTCTACCTTGTCACAGTTACATTCTATTGATTTTTCAAAGTTCATTTTGGATTTCTTTCGTTGAAATGTAAGAGTTGGAATATTTCAGTAGTGTCTTGTCGTGGTGTGGTTTACCTTGTCACAGTTACATTCTATTGATTTTTCAAAGTTCATTTGAATTTCTTTCATTGAAATGCAAGAGTTGCATTATTTCAGTAGTGTTTTGTTAATTAAATTCAAAGTTCATTTTGAATTTCTTTCGTTGAAATGGAAGAGTTGGAATATTTCAGTAGTGTTACGTCGTTGTTTACTTTGTCACAGTTACATTTTCTTAATTTTTGAAAGTTCATTTTGAATTTCTTTCCGAATGATTTCTCAAAGTTCATTTTGAATTTCTTTCGTTGAAATGCAAGAGTTGGAATATTTCACTAGTGTTTTGTTGTGGTTTACCTTGTCACAGTTACATTCGCTTGATTCTCAAAGTTCATTTTGAATTTCTTTCATTGAAATGCAAGAGTTGGATTATTTCATTCTCTTCGAAAAATTAAGAGAATGTAACTCTGACAAGGTAAACCACGACAAGACACTACTGAAATATTCCAACTCTTACATTTCAACGATAGAAATTCAAAATGAACTTCGAAAAATTAAGAGAATGTAACTGTGTTAAGGTAAACCACAACAAAACACTACTGAAATATTCCAACTCTTTCATTTCAATGAAAGAAATTCAAAATAAACCTTGAAAAATTAAGAGAATGTAAGTGTGACAAGGTAAACCATAACAAAACACTACTGAAATATTCCAACTCTTGCATTTCAACGAAAAAAATTCAAAATGAACTTTGAAAAATCAAGAGAATGTAGATGTGAAACGGTAAACCACGACAAAACACTACTGAAATAATCCAACTCTTGCATTTCAATGAAAGAAATTCAAAATGAACTTTGAAAAATCAAGAGAATGTAACTGTGACAAGGTAAACCACGACAAAAACACTACTGAAATATTCCAACTCTTGCATTTCAATGAAAGAAATTCAAAATGAAATTTGAAAAATCAAGAAAATGTAACTGTGACAAGGTAAAGCACAACAAAACACTACTGAAATAATCCAACTCTTGCATTTCAATGAAACAAAATCCAAAATGAACTTTGAAAAATCAAGAGAATGTAACTATGACAAGCTAGACCACAACACAACACTACTGAAATATTCCAACTCTTATATTTCAATGAAAGAAATCCAAAATGGACTTTGAAAAATTAAGAGAATGTAACTGTGATAAGGTAAACCACGACAAAACACTACTGAAATATTCCAACTCTTGCATTTCAATGAAAGAAATTCAAAATGAACTTTGAAAAATCAAGAAAATGTAACTGTGACAAGGTAGACCACGACCAAACACTACTGAAATATTCCAACTCTTGCATTTGAATGAAAGAAATCCAAAATGAGCTTTGAAAAATCAAAAGAATGTAACTGTGAAACTGTAAACCCCAACAAAACACTACTGAAATATTCCAACTCTTGCACTTCAATGAAAGAAATTCATAAATGAACTTTGAAAAATCAAGAAAATGTAAGTGTGACAAGGTAAACCATAACGAAACACTACTGAAATATTCAAACTCTTGCATTTCAATGAAAGAAATTCAAAATGAACTTTGAAAAAACAAGAGAATGTAACTGTGAAAAGGTAGACCACAACAAAACACTACTGAAATATTCCAACTCTTGCATTTCAATGAAAGAAATCCAAAATGGACTTTGAAAAATCAAGAGAATGTAACTGTAACATGGTAAACCATGACAAAACACTACTGAAATAATCCAACTCTTGCATTTCAATGAAAGAAATTCGAAATGAACTTTTAAAAATCAAGAGAATGTAAGTGTGACAAGGTAAACCCCAACAAAACACTACTGAAATATTCCCACTCTTGCATTTCAACGAAAGAAATTTAAACTGAACTTTGAAAAATGAAGAAAGTGTAACTGTGACAAGGTAAACCACGACAAAACACTACTGAAATATTCCAACTCTTGCATTTCAACGAAAGAAAACCAAAATGATCTTTGAAAAATCAAGAGAATGTAACTGTGACAAGGTAAACCATGACAAAACACTACTGAAATATTCCAACTCTTGCATTTCAATGAAAGAAATTCAAAATGAACTTTTAAAAATCAAGAGAATGTAACTGTGACAAGGTAAACCTCCACAAAACACTACTGAAATATTCCAACTCTTGCATTTCACCGAAAGAAATTCAAAAGAACTTTGAAAAATCGAAAAAAATGTAACTGTAACAAGGTAAACCACAACAAAACACTACTGAAATATTCCAACTCTTGCATATCAATGAAAGAAATTCAAAATGAACTTCGAAAAATCAAGACAATGTAACTGTGACAAGGTAAACCACGACAAAACACTACTGAAATATAACAACTCTTGCATTTCAACGAAAGAAATTCAAAATGAACTTTGAAAAATTAAGAGAATTTAACTGTGATAAGGTAAAGCACAACAAAACACTACTGAAATAAGCCAACTCTTGCATTTCAATGAAAGAAATTCAAAATAAACTTTGAAAAATCAAGAGACTGTAACTGTGACAAGGAAACCACGACAAAACACTACTGAAATATTCCAACTCTTACATTTCAATTAAAGAAATTCAAAATGAACTTTGAATAATCAAGAGAATGTAAGTGTGATAAGGTAAACCACAACAAAAAAATACTGAAATATTCCAAAAACTCTATGCCAATGGGTTAAAGAAAAAACCGGAAAAATGTTGGATAATTTCTAAGTCTAAAAATTCAGTCCGAAAAAACTTAAAAAAATTCAATAAGCGAGGGAGGAAGGGAGGGCGCCGGGGGAACTTCGGGGGCCCGGGGGCCTTTGGGGCCCGGGGGCCCTTTGGGATTGGGGTTGGGGTAGGGAGGTCGGAGCCCTTTGGGTTTGGGGTGGGGGGTTGTTGGGGTAGGGGACCTCACAACAATGTTCAAATGGAACTTGTGTATTATAACGACCACAGAGTTTCACCCTCAAATCCTCTTCTAAATCCTCTTTCTTGAATCAAAAATTCCCCTTAGAAAACAACAAATTAATTCCCCTTTCGTGAATCAATAATTCCCCTTAGAAACAACAAATTAATTCCCCTTTCGTAAATCAATAATTGCCCTTAGAAACAACAAATTAATTCCCCTTTCGTGAATCAATAATTCTCCTTAGAAACAACAAATTAATTTCCCTTTCGTGAATCAATAATTCCCCTTAGAAACAACAAATTAATTCCCCTTTCGTGAATCAATAATTCCCCTTAGAAACAACAAATTAATTCCCCTTTCGTGACAAATCAATCAACCTTGACATCATCCGTCAGACAATAATAAACTTCGCCCAGAAACAATTCTCCTGGAAGAACACCAAAGACATTAATAAACTTCGCCCGGAAACAATTCTCCTGGATGAACTCCAAAGACATTAATAAACTTCACCCGGAGACACTTCTCCTTGAAAATAGATCAAAGTGAGAAAAATCCTGTTTTTTCATTCTCAGCGACAAAAACCATAAAACAGAAATAAATTGATTTTGAAATAAATGAAAAATAACAAATGAATTGATTACCACTCGTAACCATTCATGAAACATCCATCAATGTGATAAAAATCCTGTTTTTTCAAGTAAGAAAAATACTGTTTTTTAATTCCCACTCAGAAAAACCATTTCCCTAGGGACTCTATGCCCATATATGGTGTGGGATCAGTGTCAGACTCAATTGTAGATGGCAGCACGGTGTTCTCGAACGAGTCGATAGGGGGGTTCTACTTCCCACTATCTCCTGTGTGTTATCGTGAATGTGATTATTTCATTGCAATTCGATTTGCTAACCTAGTTCTTATTAATGTATACCTCCCTTGCGACCAAAGATCCTTTTCCTCTCTAACAAAGTAGACTAAAGCATATGCATCGCTAAAGACCCTTCTTGTTAGTGTTGAGAATAATGGATTGGATTGGATTCTGTTAGGCGATATGAACTGTGATATAAACTGTACCACAACACAAAAATGATTTATTTTTGGATTGGCTACCTAATGGCTATCGGGTTTTGGATAAAGATGCATCCCATTCATACATACATAATAGCGGTTCATTGTCTGATATTGATCACTGTGTTGTTTCTTCTGGTGTTTCCATTAGCGATATTCACATTGACCAGGATGAACGTGATTATGACCATCTGGCCCTTTCAGCCACTGTCACCATCAATACGACTCGGGCTGAACATACCTTATGTACTAATTACAGAAAGTGGATAACCAAGAGAGACTGGAATAAAGCGGACTGGCCTCTATATCTATCAACCCTTGCTCTTTTATTCATCTACGATTAAAGTTCCATTTAATTTACTCTGTACTAGTGTTATATCTCCACAAGCTCGAGTTCAGTTCAATATATATATTACAGGCAGAATGTTTCCTGCCTAAAAAAAGCTGAAGAAGTGAATGTCCCGCATTGTCGTTTTAAGTTTAAGACTAGAGGTTCAATATGGAAATCTGACCCTGATTTAAAAATTGTGAAAAATCGTGCAAAATTGTGGCTTAGAATTTGGGTAGCGTGTGGCCGCCCTTTAGGGGTTCACCTTTTTGACATTAAACAGAAAACAAAGTTGGATTTTAAACATTATCTTCGTAAAGTAAGGTACAATTTTGTGGAATTTCCGAAAACCTCCAGTCAGTGGAAACAAGTGATTAATGTTGCGAAATTTGATTCACCTCCTAATGCCGATCGGATCCCTAATGCCTCCTGGATTAATCATTATACTAAGATTTTTAGTATTATGAATTATGCGGTTCACTCTCAGTTTGTTAGCCTCTGTTGTTATTTGTTACCTGCGAAAATTTACCAAGGCCATGTGCCTCCCGTTTTTGCTGACCGTGTGATTCGTTGTGTTAAGAATTTAAAATCTAAATCGTGTGATATTGATGGTATTAGTGTTTTTCACCTTCATATTGATTCGAAAGAATTGATTTATCATTTTCAGTTATCATTTCAAATTTGTCTATGTACGTCTTTGGTGCCTGAGTAGTACAGCTATAACGATAAGTAATGCACAGTCCCCCCATATAGCTATAATGATAAGTAGCGCACAGTCCCCGCATATAGCTATAATGATCAGTAGCGGACAGTACTCCCGCCATACAAGCAGGCAGTACAATGACCGGATTCAACCTACCATGAAAATTCGTGCTGTTCACGAAACCATGGTTTTGGGTCATGGCCGTTCACATATCTAATGTTAAACATGATTCTTCATTATGGTTCGATTATAGGCGTTGACAGAAATGAAAATGGTAAACGATCTGAGGGAATGCTAACTCCTATTCAGAGATACATATATTTTTTTTTTATTTGGGCGATTCTCAACTGTGTTCGGTATAATACACATCTACCATTTGAACAGTATTGTTAGGTTCCCTACCCCGACCCCAAGGACCCCCTCTCCCCTAACTTTTTGCCCCCCTCCAACTTCCCCCCTCCCCTCTCCAACTCCTGCCCCTAACTCCCCCTACCTCAAACCCCTCCCCCCAGCCCCAACTTTTTTTTTAACATGATATATTTTTTAACTTTTTTCTACATCTCTTAGAATGACATGTAACATACTTACTACATAAAAAAATTACATTTAATATTTTCCGAACTCAAAATGAAAATCATAGAAATGTTAGTTGTGACTTTTACTAATAGAAAGATAAAGTTTGCAGTGACCATTTTTTTGACAGTTTTTTTGACAGTTTTTTTCAACTTTTTTTTACTTGACTAAAAATCAGCACTTAAAATATTAAATATACAAACTTTATTCACGAGTAAAAAATAAAAAGTAAATGTATAAAATTCATTAAGAAAAAAAAAAAAACATGCAATAAGTTTCACGAATAAAAAAAATTAACATGCAACAAGTCCCATGAACAAATCCAATTTCATTTGGATAAAAATCAATGTACAGGTTTCACAAAGATTAAAATCAAATTGTAACCAGGTTCACGAAGAAAAACCAGCATGCAACAAGTTACACATACCAAAAAAATCGGCGCGCAACAAGTTCCATGGAGAAAATTCGCTTCAAGAGGAGAGAAATCAATGTGCAAGTTTCTCAATGAGAAAATTCAACATGCAACAAGTTACACGAACCAGAAAAATATGCAACAAGTTCCATTAACAAAATCAGCACACAACAAGTTCCTTGAACAAAAACAGTTTCACGAGGATAAAAATCAGTGTACGAGTTTTGCAAAGAGAAAAAAAATCAACATGCACAAGTTTCAGGAACAAAAAAAAAAACAGTCAGCACACAAGAAATATCCACGATCAAAAAAATATGCATGCAGTATGTCAAAAGAACAAAGTAAGTTTCAGGAGGAGAAAAAAAATCTTTGTACATGTTTCACGAAGAGTAAAAATCAACCTGCAACAAGTTTCACTAATAAAAAAAAACAGCAAGCAACAAGTTCCACGAACAAAAAAAAACAATCAGCACGCAACAAGTACCAATAATAAAATCAGTTTCACGAAGAGAAAAATCAATGTACAAGTTTCGAGAAGAGAATAAACAAAATCACACTGCAACACGTTTCACGAACAAAGATCATCACTCCACAAGTTCCACGAACATAAATCAGCGTGCAACAAGTTCCATGAACAAAACCAGTTAATCAATGAGGAAAATCATGGTAGAAGTTTCATGAAGAGAAAAATCAACAATTAAAATGGATCACGAACAATGAAATATGCACGCAATAAATTCCGTGAACAAAATTAGTTTCACTAGGTAGAAACAAAATCAATGTACTTGTTTCACGAAGAGAAAAAATAAATGTGTAACAAGTTTCAGGAATAAAAAATCAGCACGAAACAAGTTCCACGAACAAAATCAGTTTAACTGGGAGAAAAATCAATGTTTAAGTTTCGCGAAGAGAAAAAAAATCAGCATGTAACAAGTTTCACGAAGAAAAATCAGCACTCAACAAGTTCCACAGGCATAAATCAGCACAGTCAAATTCCATGAACAAAATTGGCTTCAAGATAAGAAGAAAAAAATCAATGAGCGAGTTCCACGAAGAGAAAAATCAACATGTAACAAGTTTCACGAACAGAAAACAATCTTGCAACAAGTTCCTTGAACAAAATCAATTTCATGAGGAGAAAAATCAGCGTGCAAATTTGGCGAAGAGAAAACAAAGCAAGATGCAACAAGTTTCACGAACGTCAAAAATATATCAGCACGCGATAAGTTCCTTGAACAAAATCACTTTCACGAGGAGAAACATCAGTGTACGATTTTCGCAAAGAAAAAAAAATCAACATGCAACAAGTTTCACTAACAAAAAAAACGCCACGCGTGGCGCGCCACGCCAAGTGAACCTAATTGAACCTAACATGAATTGTTTGTGAAACTTTTTTGTTTGTAAAACTTGTTGCATCCTGTTTTTTACTCTTCGCGAAACTTGTATTTTGATTATTCACCTCGTGAAATTGATTTTGTTAATGGAACTTGTTGCGTGTTTATTGTTCTTTTTAGTTCGGGGAACTTGTTGAATGCTGTTTATTATTTGTGAAACTTGTTGCATGTTGGTTTTTTCTCTTAGCGAAACATGTACATTGATTTTTTTTCTCCTCCTAAAGCTAATTTTGTCCATAGAACATACTGCATGTATATTTTTCTGATTCTGAAACTTGTTGCGTGCTGATTTTTTTTTGTTCGTGAAACTTGTTGCATGTTGCTTTTTTCTCTTCGCGAAACTTGTACACTGCTTTTTCTCCTTGTGGAACTGATTGTTGTTCATGGAACTTGTTGCATGATGGTTTTTTGTTGCATGTTGATTTTTCTCTTCGTGAAACTTGCACATTGATTTTTTTCTTGTCTTGAAGCCGATTTTGTTCATGGAACTTGACCGTGCTGATTTATATTTGTGGAGCTTGTTGAGTGCTGATTTTTCTTCGTGAAACTTGATGCATGCTGATTTTGGAACTTGTTGCATGCTGATTTATGTTCGTGGAATTTGTTGAGTGATGATTTTTTTTGTTTGTGAAACTTGTTGCATCCTGTTTTTTTTCTCTTCGCGAAACTTTTACATTGATTTTTTCACCTCGTGAAACTGATTTTTGTTAATGGAACTTGTTGCGTGCTGATTTTTTTTTAGTTCGTGGAACATGTTGCATCCTGTTTTTTATTCGTGAAACTTGGTGCATGTTGATTTTTTCTCTTTGTGAAACATGTACATTGATTTTTTTTTCTCCTCCTAAAACTAATTTTGTCTGTCGGACATACTACATGCATATTTTTCTGATTCTTGAACTAATTGCGTTCTGATTTTTTTGTTCGTGAGACTTGTTGCATGTTGCTTTTTCTTCTCTTCGCAAAACTTGTACACTGGTTTTCCTCCTCGTGAAACTAATTTTTTTCAAGGAACTTGTTGCGTGCTGATTGTTGTTCATGGAACTTGTTGCATGATGGTTTTTTGTTCATGAAACTTGTTGCATGTTGATTTTATCTTCGTGAAACTTGCACATTGATTTTTTTTTCTTCCCTTGAAGCCAATTTTGTTCGAGGAACTTGCCCGTGCTGATTTATGTTTGTGGAACTTGTTAAGTGCTGATTTTTCTTCGTGGAACTTGTTGCATGCTGAAGTGTTTTTTGTGGAACTTGTTGCATGCTGAATTTTTTTCTTCGCGAAACTTAAACAATGATTTTCTCCCCATTATACTGATTTTGTTCGTGGAACTTGTTGCGTGCTAATTTTTTATTCCATAAACTTGTTGCATGTTTATTTTTTCTCTTAGTGAGACAAGTACATTGATTTTTTTCTACCTAGTGAAACTAATTTTGTTCAAGGAACTTATTGCATGCATATTTCTTTGTTCGTGATCCATGTTAAATGTTGATATTTCTCTTCGGGAAAGTTCTACAATGATTATCGTCATTGAGAAAGCTGGTTTTGTTCATGGGAGTTGTTGCACGCAGATTTATGTTCGTGGAACCTGTTGAGCGATGATTTTTTGTTGTTGTTTTTTTTTATTCGTGAAACATGTTGCATGTTGCTTTTTCTTCTCTTCGCGAAACTTGTACACTGATTTTTTTCCTCGTGAAACTAATTTTTTCCAATAAACTTGTTGCATGCTGATTGTCGTTCATGAAACTTGCTGCATTTTGTTTTTTTGTTCATGAAACTTGTTGCATGTTGATTTTCTCTTCGTGAAACTTGCTTATTGATTTTTTTTCTTCCCTTGAGGCCATTTTTGTTCGAGGAACTTGCCCGTGCTGATTTAGGTTTGTGGAACTTGTTGAGTGCTGATTTTTCTTCGTGGAACTTGTTGCATGCTGAATTTTTCTTCGTGGAGCTTGTTGCATGCTGAATTTTTTTCTTCGCGAAACTTCAACAATGATTTTTTCCCCGTTAAACTGATTTTGTTCGTGGAACTTGTTGCGTGCTGATTTTTTATTCCTGAAACTTGTTGCATGTTTATTTTTTCTCTTCGTGAAACAAGTACATTGATTTTTTTTCTACCTAGTGAAACTAATTTTGTTCAGGGAACTTATTGCATGCATATTTTTTGTTCGTGATCCATGTTAAATGTTTATTTTTTCTCTTCATGAAACTTCTACCATGATTTTCCTCATTGAGAAAGCTGGTTTTGTTCATGGAACTTGTTGCACGCTGATTTATGTTCGTGGAACTTGTTGAGTGATGATCTTTTGTTCGTGAAACGTGTTGCAGTGTGATTTTGTTTATTCTCTTCTCTAAACTTGAACATTGATTTTTCGCTTCGTGAAACTGATTTTGTTAATTGAAGTTGTTGCATGCTGATTTTTGTTTGTTTGTGGAACTTGTTGCTTGCTGTTTTTTTATTCGTGAAACTTGTTGCAGATTGGTTTTTTTTTCTTCGTGAAACTTGTACATTGATTTTTTTTTCTCCTCCTGAAACAAATTTTGTTCATGGTACATACTGCATGCTTATTTTTTTTATCGTGGATTTTTTTTGTGTGCTGACTTTTATTTTGTTCTGAAACTTGCTGCATGTTGATTTTTTTCTCTTCGTGAAACTCGTACACTGAATTTTCTCCTCGTGAAACTGGTTTTGTTCAAGGAACTTGTTGCGTGCTGATTGTTGTTCATAGAACTTGTTGCATGATGGTTTTTTGTTAATGGAACTTGTCGCGTGCTGATTGTTTTTTTTTTAGTTCGTGGGACTTGTTGCATGCAGTTTTTTATTCGTAAAACTTGATGCATGCCGATTTTTTCTCTTCGTGAAACATGTACATTGATTTTTTTCTCCTCCTTAAACTAATTTTGTCCATGGAACATACAGCATGCATATTTTTCTGATTCTGGAACTTGTTGCTTGCTGATTATTTTTGTTCGTGAAACTTGTTGCATGTTACTTTTTTTCTCTTCGCGAAATTTGTATACTGATTTTTCTCCTCGTGAAACTGATGTTGCTCAAGTAATTTGTTGCATGATGGTTTTCTGTTCGTGAAACTTGTTGCATGTCGATTTTTCGCTTCGTGGAACTTCTTCATTGATTTTTTTTCTTCTTCTCTTGAAGCCAGTTTTGTTAATGGAACTTGACCATGCGTATTTATGCCTGTGGAACTTGTTCAGTGCTGATTTTTCTTCGTGAACCTTGTTTCATGCTGATTGCTGATTTTTTTTTCTCTTCGCGAAACTTGAACAATGATTTTCTCCCCGTTAAACTGAGTTTGTTCGTGGAACTTGTTGCGTGCTGATTTTTTTATTCCTGAGACTTGTTGCATGTTTATTTTTTCTCTTTGTTAAACAAGTACATTGATTTTTTTCTACCCACTGAAACTGATTTTGTTCATGGAACTTTTTGCATGCATATTTCTTTGTTAGTGATCCATGTTAAATGTTGATTTTTCTCATCGTGAAACTTCCATAATAACTTTCCTCATTGAGATAACTGTTTTTTTCATGTATCTTGTTTCACGCTGATTTATGTTCGTGGAACTTGTGGAGTGATGATCTTTTGTTCGTGAAACGTGTTGCAGTGTGATTTTGTTTATTCTCTTCTCGAAACTTGTACATTGATTTTTCTCTTCGTGAAACTGATTTTATTAATGGAACTTGTTGCGTGCTGATTGTTTTTTTTAGGTTCGTGGAACAAGTTGCTTGCTGTATTTTTTCTATTCGTGAAACTTGTTGCATACTGATTTTTTCTCTTCGTGAAACATGTACATTGATTTTTTTCGCCTCCTGAAACTAATTTTGTTCATGGAACATACTACATGCATATTTTTTTGATCGTGGATATTTTTTTGCGTGTTGACTGTTTTTTTTTGTTCGTGAAAATTGTTGCATGTTGATTTTTTTTTCTATTTGCGAAACTCGTACACTGATTTTTCTCCTCGCAAAACTGATTTTGTTCAAGGAACTTGTTGCGTGCTGATTTTGCTAATGGAACTTGTTGCATATTTTTTTGGTTCGTGTAACTTGTTGCATGTTGACTTTTCTCATTGAGAAACTTGCACATTGATTTCTCTCCTCTTGAAGCGGATTTTCTCCATGGAACTTGTTGCGCGCTGATTTTTTTGGTATGTGTAACTTGTTGCATGCTGGTTTTTCTTCATGAACCTGGTTACATGTTGATTTTAATCTTTGTGAAACCTATACATTGATTTTTATCCAAATGAAACTGGATTTGTTCATGGAACTTATTGCATGTTAATTTTTTTTATTCGTGAAACTTATTGCATGTTGTTTTTTTTTTCTTAATGAATTTTATAAATTTACTTTTTATTTTTTACTCGTGAATAAAGTTTGTAGATTTAATATTTTAAGTGCTGATTTTTAGTCAAGTAAAAAAAAGTTGAAAAAAACTGTCAAAAAAACTGTCAAAAAAATGGTCACTGCAAACTTTATCTTTCTATTAGTAAAAGTCACAACTAACATTTCTATGATTTTCATTTTGAGTTCGGAAAATATTAAATGTAATTTTTTTATGTAGTAAGTATGTTACATGTCATTCTAAGAGATGTAGAAAAAAGTTAAAAAATATATCATGTTAAAAAAAAAGTTGGGGCTGGGGGGTGGGGTTTGAGGTAGGGGGGAGTTAGGGTGAGTGAGGTGTTTGAGTGAGGGGGAGTTAGTAGCAGGAGTTGGGGGGGGGCAAAAAGTTGGAAGGGAGGGGGCAAAAAGTTGGGGGGGGGGGGGAGGGGGTCCTTGGGGTTGGGGTAGGAGACCTAACAACACTGTTCAAATGGCAGTTGTGTATTATACCGAACACAGTTGAGAATCGCCAAATAAAAAAAATGTGTATCTCTGAATAGGAGTTAGCATCCCCTCAGATCGTTTACCATTTTCATTTCTGTCAACGCCTATAATCATACCATAATGCAGAATCATGTTTAACATTATATATGTGAACGGCCATGACCCAAAACCATGGTTTTGTGAACAGCACGAATTTTCATGGTAGGTTGAATCCGGTCATTGTACTGTCTGCTTGTATGGCGGGAGTACTGTGCGCTACTTATCATTATAGCTAAATGCGGGGACTGTGAGCTACTTATCGTTATAGCTATACTACTTGCCTGATTCTATTTTGTGCGGGAGTGTCACTTCGATTCTTAAACGTGGGAAAGATCCGACTAATTGCGCATCATATAGACCTATTACGGTAGCCTGTTCGCTGAGCAAAGTTTTTGAATATGTCCTGCTTCCTGAAATTCTTCCGAAAGTTGATTATGTGTCCAATCAATTTGGGTTTAAACCAAGTATAGGATGCCAACATGCGCATCGAATTCTTACTTTTTTTTAAGTCAAGCACAAAAAAAAGGATCTGAAGATGTGCGTTAGATATTTCAAAAGCTTTTGACTTGGTTTCTCACAGCCAACTATAGTATTCTCTTACCCAGCTTGGAGTGAATTCATCTGTTATATGTATTCTTCGTTTTTGGTATGCAAATTCATATGTTCGACTTAGGTCAGGAGAGATCTTTTTTTGTAATATTCCTATTCGGTCTGGACTTAGGCAGGGAGGGGTTCTGTCACCATACCTTTTTAATGCTTGTTTATACCCTGTGCTTTCTCGTATTTATCCGTCGTGTTTTACGGGTCTAATTTATTTATCTTATATTGCTTATGCAGATGATTTATTACTTATTAGCCGTTCAAAATTCACCCTAGCTAATTCTACCCAGTTTGTTTCTAAGCCTTTGGAAAAAATTGGCCTCATGCTTAATGCTGAAAAATGTGAGTATTTAGTTTTCAATGCTAAAAACCCAAGTAGTGATTTGAGTTGTAGTTCTTTTTCAGTTAAGCTGGCTCCTGCATTGCGTTGACTCGGGATTAGTATCTGCTCTTCTATTTCAGCTATACGTGCTAGTGCACTTGCAGATATTAAAAATAAGCTTAAAGCAGGATATGCTAAAATTGTCCCAAATCGCGGCCGACATTCTCGTAAGGTATTGGCTAAACTCTATTCAACATATTGCGACCATTCTATTCTTTTTGGATCTGGTTTGTGCGCACTTTTAAATGCCCACCATATGCAGGATATTAAAGTTCTACATCTTCGCTATTGTAAATATCTTTTGGAATCGCCTCGTTGGTATATAAACCGTAAGATTATTCGAATATTTATTGCAGTTGATATACTGACGTAATATGATAAGTCGGACTCCTAGTTCAAAGATGAGGTCTGCAAGCAGTTGGGTCATTTTCATCCTCTTTTGCGATTGTTCTGATTTGCATTTGTAGTTCTTTATATTGATGTTGTTTTGCATTTGTTTTGTTTTTTATGTCTTAACCTTTTATTTTTTTTGTTACTCCACTTTTTTATAATGTTAGTGGGTCAAAAATAAATTATTATTATTATTATATTGGGGAATGTTTAGGAGATCGAGCTGAAATTTTATGGGAGTACTAGCGGATCAGCGGTTCATGTGGATTTCTAATTTTGACGCGGGGGGGAGGTGAATCGAAAACCAATATATGTATTTAGGTCCTCCAAAAACCGAGTCAGTAGTGGGGGCGTAGGCACTTCAAGTGGGATTCTATCCCTTTTCCCATTGAATTTCAAGCGCTGCCCTCCGACGTCACAACACCCCTATCAAATTCCCAGGACAACCTTCCGACGTCACGGTACACATCCTCGCACCTGTACAATGGGGCAGCTGTTCCTAGCCCCTCGCACCTGTTTCTAGTTGGCGTCATTTCCACCCAGGCAAGATTTAGCACATCCTTGGAAAGTCCATGGATGTTTCAATTACTTGGAGTGTGGTCGGGATAATAGGGAATTCTATGTGAAGCTGCAAACCCCTTGCGCCTTTTTCTAGGCGAGATTTCTAGCTCATATTTTGTCATGTGGCAGCCCTTTCAAATTCCCAGAACAGCCTTCTGACGTCACGCGACATACTCTCGCACCTGTACAATGCGGGAAGCTGTTTCTAGTGGAGCCCTGTTTCTAGGCAAGATTTTCCACCTTGGCAAGATTCACATCTTGGCAAGATTCCAAACACATGCCCTAATTCTAGATGAAATTCCCAGGTGTTTCAATTACCTGGAAGGAACATCAACCAATACAAGTGTCACCAGTAGTTTATTCTGGATTTTATACACAATTCCAATTATGGTTTGAAATTTGTTTAACCAGCATTGGCACATATGGAGAAAGGTGGAGTTGTAGATGGCGCATGGATAGGTGGTTCTTGTTCTAATAATATCATACCTAAGGCATCTGAGAGGTTGCCGCTGTTAGAATTTCACTAGATAATCGACATAACTGCTTGAATAAAAAACGTTTTTTAGACTCCTATAGCTTCTTCCCTAAATCTCTTAGACAATTGATTCAAGTACAGAAAAGGGACGATTTTGATAGTTTTCCCCTCCTTAAATAGCTCTTTCGAGATGATGAAATGTATGATTTAATAATATGTAAGGGTATATATGAATATTATTACTACAACTCTAGCCCGATGCGAAGTGAGGAGGAACTTCTACCCATTGAAGCCCTTTATATTCACTTTATGATCGTCAATGCACCACTGTCGACTATGAATTTGCAAAGGAGGTTTGGGCAAAGAGGGGATGTAAAAATTAATGGGGTTATTGCAAAATGTACTTGGCAAGTGATTTATTTACTTTTTTGGATATTGTCTGTAAGAAAACGACTAAAATCTATTTGGAGTTTGGGTTGGATTTGGGTTATTGTTTTTCAACTCCTCATCTGGTGGTGGGTTTAATTCTAAGAATCGGTAAAAAAAAGAAATAGGTCTGATCACCGATGTGGATCAGCACTTATCTAGAAAGATCAATGAAGGGAGGGTATGTTTTTCGTGGGGACCTTATCATGAAAACTTATCGAACTGGGCAGAACTCTGTCGATGGTTTAAAGTCCGATGCAGTTTTTTAGATATGAATTCCCTATACCCGTCGGTTATGTTTCACTACTAATTGACGTGTGGTAATTACAAATGGCTTGACAATCCTTGTGCTTTAATTTTCCCTGAAATTCACGCTGTTGAGGAGAATGGACCAAGTGGGTGGTTTTTTGAAAGGGATGGTGAAATACCGATAGAGCTCCATGACTCGGTGAATGATTTTTTTTCCGTGCTTAAATAGACCTTTGACCAAGGACTTATTGGGTCCATACAATTTATCTTTGTTAGAGGATATGGGTATGCACTAGACCCCTTCAAAGCAAAAACTAATTGCCTACCTTTATCCGAAACAGAATATATTTGCACATCATGTGCTATTACAATGGATAGTAGCCAATGGTTTCAGGGTCACAAAATACGTATAGCCCTCGAATTCGACCAAAAACCTTATTTGAAACCGTCTATTGACAGTTTTGTCAGTAAACGTTCACAGGTGAAAACGACGGTTGAAAAAGAAAACTCGCCCTTTCATCAGTCGAACACTTTGAGGACAATCTAAGTAAATTCATTAATGATGAGAATATTGCCGATGACAAAAATCTAGTTTTACTTCAAGATGTATTTTGACGACTGGACAAGCATAAGCCTTATTGTGAGAGACCAGTCAATGTAAGTGCCATTAATTCTAAAAAGCAAACATCTCTGCAAAATTCTGTTGCTGCTGCTGGAACAACAACAACAACACAATCAAAGGAGAAGGAATTGAACTCAATAATCAACTATTGTAAGCCTAATGCCAAACTCATAACATGAACAGAGTAAAAGAGTCTTAACATATCTCTTGTTGGAAAGTGATGCTTGTCAAGATCACCCTCTTCAAGCTGATAGCATTGGGGAACGAATTATAGTTCAAGGGAAAAATTATAATCTACTTGATCTAATTTATTTTCTGGTTACAAATCATGAAGGACTTTTATCATTTGACTATGGTCTATAAAACTTTCTAAATACCTCAAACTTTCCGAAAAGTCTTATTACCAATAAGCAAATCCTAGAGAAATTAAAGGAACATAGTGTCAGTCCTCTAACAACAGCAACGCCACTTAAAAAAGAAGCAGAAGATTTTAAATCATTCTAGGAAAATACTAGCAACAGCAGCAGCAGTAGTGGTATAAACAATGATTTGATAAAACCGATGGCTACTGCTGGAAAAAAGCGAAAACTATTGATATCAACTTATCACCACTACCACCACCACCCTCTAGTAAGCAAAAGTGTAGCGGACATTACACTACGTGTTTGCGTTCAAAATGGTTGAAGTTTTGAAACACTTTTATAAAAAAAATTGGTGAAATGGGAAGTCTAAGCTCCCCCACAACATTTTATAAAGTCTTCAGCGGTGACACTTTAAAAAGTGCAAAAGAGTATCTACAAAAGTGACCCAAGTTACACTCTACATCGAAATCATATGGTTCTTGGCAACCATTATGTACAAACCAAAGTGTTTTTCCCACTACAAATAATACAAGTAGATTTTTTAACTCTTGATAAGATTTAAAGACATCAAAATACACCCTACAATTACATTCTACTGGCAATCAGTGTCTTTAGTCGCTACGCATTTGCTATTCCTTTGCGGAAAAAGAGAGGTGTTGAAGTTCCTCAGGCTATAGAGTGTATTCTTGAACAAATTAGCTATAGAAAAAGTCAAAGTGATCGTGGTAGTGATCCACACTTGCTAATTGACATGTTGAAAAGGTATTATTGAAATATAATACAATGTTCTATCATAGTCAAAGTCCAATAAAGGCTGCATTGCCCGAACGATTGATCAGAACTATTCGACTTTTGATTTCGAGATAGTGTACTTTGAAAAATACTGCTGCTTTTATTCAAGATTTAGATAAAATCATGCAAATCTACAATCAACGACCCCATCAATCTCTGTCCAATGTTAGCCCTCAGGAAATAAATTTGACACTTCTCTTAAACAATATTCCAAAAAAAGGTTGTGAAGAAAACTTCAATGTTGGCAATACTGTTCGAATTAATAGAACAACTAATATTTTTGAAAAGGGGAATTACTTATGGTCCAGTAAAATTTTTAAAGTGTAAAAAATCCTAGACACTAAACTCATAACACATCTTCTACGAGACACCAAAGATGATGAGATTCTTGGTGGCTTTTATGATTATGAATAACAAAAAATTAAAAAGAATGGTAAAATCTATTAAATTGAAAAGATATTAAAGAGTCGTGCTCGCAGGGGCAAGAGACAGTTACATGTTCGTTGGCTAGGATACAACTCTTGGATTCAACTTTGATTCTTGGGTAGCAGTTAAAGACATTAACAATGCCCAATGATTTCTATGTGATATTCATTTTCAATATATCTGATCCACTCTACTATGATTTTCGGACAAAACTGTCTCCCACAATTAAATTCGATTGCGAGTAAGAAGTAGTTCTTCTATTCCCAAAAATACATGTGATATCCTGAGAAAAGATCACATATATGATATAGAAATTAAATCGTATGATTGGCCACTCGTTAGCGATCAATATATAATTGGAAAGATCAATTCGTTTGAACATCCATTTGTCATATTACCATAAAAAGAACTCAGTTGTATGAACGATTTAAGTAGTACTATCAATAAAAGAATTTTCGATCGTAAAATAGGAGCCTTTCAATTAAACTATTCAATGGAAGAGGGAAAGATCTAATTATTTCACCCATTACCAATGAAAAGGTAATGGTTATCTAATGATTATCTAAGAGATCTTCTTGGTTTTAAACACAGCATAATCAATGATAAAAGTGCTGGAAGCACTAATGTCATTTTTGCTGACTATCCGCATGACTTCTCCTGGGAAACTTGTATATTTCTACATGCTTCATTCGTTGAAACATCCAGAGTTGGCAAAATAATGTTCCCCTTCTACGTGTTCTTGAACGAAAAACCAATCAAGATCATATTCATCATTACAATATAAAGCATCTTCATTATATCCCTTTAAACACTTCCTATTTGGAGCTCCTTCAGTTAACACTAAGAACTAAATTAGGTGCTCCTCTAGCAATAGTAAAGGTTTGGTCCTGATTACATTTCGTTTTCGACCCATCGTTGTTGTTCAATAGCAAGATGTCTAATAGATAAATGGTATTCGTTTGTCCTGATTTTGAGTGCTAAGTTGCTACTCGTCCAAGATAAATGGTCAATCGACTGGACTATTACAAACGTCGTTCATTAATGTCGGGCTGTGGTCTTGGGAGTTGGTTTGCTAAGTTGTTTCGCTCTGCACTACCCTTGGCTAAAAAATATATTGTACCCGCCGTGACAGATTTTGCATCCTCTACACTACACGATTGGGGCTCTGGCAAGGATTTTAACAAAAGTGTTTCAGAAAATATGAGGTCCGGTGCACGAACCCTTGGCGAGCAATTGAAATCTTGACAAAATGGAAAAGGTTAAAAAAGGTTGAGAAACAGTGCATCACTCATAAGTCTCTTCTCAAGTCAGAAACGAAAGACATCACTCTTGTCAAAGAAAAAGAAGAAGAAGAAGAAGAAACCAAGGAATATAATTGTTAGATCAAAACAAAATGTCTTTTCCAAGACGTAACAATTGCATATCTACTGCACAAAGATTCCCATCCTTCAATCACTTCATCTTTAAATCAATTAAATACAGAAAATGTTGATGTGTGTAGAACATGGTTAATAAGAACAATTCTGTTCGTAACAACCGCTCTCTGATAATGTCAACTTTGAAATTTATTCTAATGAAGACAACTTTATGGATATCTCTTCGACATTTATAGATTTACATTTGATAGTCAAGAAATCAAATAGTACAATGCCAATTCTTTCCGATGGGATATCCTATGTAAATTGTATATTGCGTAATTTATTTAGACAAATCTGTATCCACATAAATGGAACACTGGTGAGCTCTAGCAATAATCTCTCAAATTATATGAGCCATATACAAGTCAAGTTGATGACACCAATGCTACACAAGGAATTGAAGGGTTTCTCCGATAGATATGAATATATTACAGATACTGATAGTAGAGATGCACTTAAAATGTGACAACTAGTGAATTAGATCTAGTTCGGAAAATCTCATGAGATATTTAATATACCCCAATACCTACCATCAAATATTAAAGTGGATATAAAATTTATGTTTGCTCCATCCAATTTAATTTTACGAAAGAAACTTCCTCTTAATCCTAATGTAACACTCTCTCTCCCATCGGCAATACTCCATGTACGAAAGCAGCAGTTTATGAGTTTTTATTTCTTTGGCAGTGGAAAACCTGAGAGCTATTGAAAATAATATTAAACTACTTTTTCCTCATACAATCACCAATCCGCTTCATATTGCCACGGGCTCACACACCTTCATAGACTCATCATTTATCAATGGTGAATTCCATACAAATTTGTAATAGCATTTGTAAAAAGTGCTATTGCAATAGGATCGTGGACAGGTTGCCCAAATAAATTTGAAATGTTTGGACTTTCATCTCTTTTGTTTAAATTAAATGGAATCTGACTCTAAAATTTATCTATTGATAAATCCTATAGGACATTGTATGTGTTGACAATGTAATCCCTGGATCGAGATTCACAACTATTTGAAAATGGTATAACCAAAGAAATATTTGCTAAAATTCATGGTATCATTGTACTGGACTTTTTTGGCGTTCAAAATGTGAATAATCTATGAACGGGAATGTACGCTTGGAATGCACCTTTGTAAAGCCACTAGTTAATAGTATTAAATGAATCACATTAAACAAAATTGACACCTATTGGGAAATCACTCCCGAAGGCAGTGTTGTACTACACCTCGCACTATGAACACCAATCAAACAATCAGCGTATTTAATATAGATCCATATATGTCCAAATATAAATCCTATTGTATACCATCGGGCTTCCTTGGGAAAATCCAGAGTGTAAACAATACCATTATCATTGTTAATAGCAGTCCATCGAGTATAAGACAGGTCATTGGCTGTGGATCTTCGAAACATCAAAGAATATCGAATTGTTTGATCCTCTTGGCCTATCATATACATTCTACACTACGCAGATCAACAACTTTATTGAAAGCAGTGGGAAAACTAATATTCAAAACCAGAAGAGAGTACAGGATCAAACGACTGACTAAAAGCTGTGGTTTTAATGCGCTACTATATTTTGTTTTCAGATGTCGTGGTTATACTTACAACCAGTTTCTCAACATTAACGTAGATAATCCTCGCCTGAATGACTTTATGGTGGAAAATTTACTCTTATACTTGTATAACATTGCTTTTAGTGCCCTACGAATAAAATGTTTTAAAAATGTATGTTTTAAAAATGTTTTAAAAATGTATGGTTCGTTGGTGATAGACTTTTGGCGAGAAGTGGAATTTGAGATTGGATAATTACCGATTGGATAGTTCACTAACGCTGGTCGGAGAAACGTCAAATTTGGATTTCTCAAACACTGCATTTTCTGAAAGCGGGCCCCGAGTGATAGTTGGTTCTATTACCATACAGGGGCCCTTGCGAGTAAGTATCACTCCATGTTTTTTTGAAAATTTTTGAAGGCATAGTGGCATTATAGTCGAGAATTATGGCACTCACGAAACAACATTTTGATGACCGATTGGACGAAGTCCTGCAGAAAATCGCAAGGCTCCAGCAGGAAAATAAACTTCTACGGTCGGAAAACTGGTCGCTCAGATCCGAGTTTTTAAGAGTTAAATCGACCGCTCTTCGGTCAGAACTATACTCGAGAAGAAACAATCTTGTTATCCAAGGTCTAGAATCTTCAGATGGCGAAGATCTCCGTCAGAAAGTAGTTGGTTTCTTCGAATCAAAACTCGGAATAGCTACCGCGAATGAGATGCGGATGAATGTGGTCTACAGAATTTCGAAGAAACCGTCAAATGCTGAGTCGTCTGGCTCTAGCGGTCCAACACTGAGAAACAGCTCGCAACGAAAAAATTCCGCTGATCCGATTTTCGCTAGCCTTGAAAATTTTGATCGGTCAGAAATAATGAAAGAGTGTGGTAAACTGAAAAAAAAATAGTGTTAGCGTATATGTTGACTTGCCGGCTGATCTTAGAAAACGAAGCAAATAACTTTTATCACTTGGTTATATGCTGAGAAATTAAAAAGTAGTGAGTGAGAAAATAGCGGAAACACGTCTTATCTAAAAAGAGATCAAACTTTGGTTAGAAACCAAAAAATCAAAGACGGCTCAGTGGATGAAGTTTCCAGACGAATGCTACGATCCGCTCAAGCTCCCCCGCGCTGGCTCGGACGATGCGAATGATTCTAATTCGGACGCTTAGAATTTTTCTATTTTTTTTAATATTTTGTTAATATTTTGTGAGGTTTGTGGGGCAGCTATAATACTGAAGTAATTAGGAGTGAATATTGGTAAAATTAAAGTAGTAAAATTGATGAATAATTTAAATTTAGAAAGTATTATAACTGCGCCATGAGAGAGTGTTTATGTGTAATTTGCCGCTTGCATATTCTTGATTATGTTTATACAATGAGATGTTTTTCCTTTTCGTGTGTTCTTGCTTTGTTTTTCTTTTCCAGAGTTACAAGAAAAGTTCGGGTTTACAAACTTCAGAGTGGTCTACTGCTCTTCTCAAAGGTACAGCCATTGCCTCTCTTCAGTATGTTGATAAGTAATGAATTCCTGTTCTAATCCTCCCGGGGGTGCCTCCTCGTCAACAAGCCAAAGTAATGCTAGATTAGTAGAGCTGGAAGAAAATTTTTTTGATTTAGAAAATATTTTTGATTTAGAAATTAATAATGAATCAGATACCCCGTTATTTGATAAAAGTAAATTTCCTAGAAGCCGTTATGAAGAAGTGTGTAATTTAAGTACGGGACGCTCTGACTCTCAGCTCACTGTTCTTCAACTGAGCTGTAAAGGGTTATGCTCATCGTTCGCGGATCTAAGGACTCTTTGTCAACAGTTGCAGCCAGATGTAGTCGGACTTTGCGAAACCTTTTTAACAAGACAATCAGATACCCTTCTGGAAATACCTGGATATACTTCCCATTTTTTGCACAGAACAGCATTGAAGAGAAGAGGTTTAGCTATTTACACACGGCAAGAGTACTCGGTATGCATTAACAAAGAATTAACCCGGAATATAGAAGGAATGCATGAATCAATTTTCCTGGAAATATGTTTACCTTCACAGAAGAAACTAACAGTTGGAGAAGAATACTGCACACCGGCAGGATCTGTTTCTTCATTCTTGGAAAACTTAAGCCAAATATCGGATCATCTAGAGAAACAAGGGAATGAAGCTATCTTAATGGGGGACTTCAACATCAATATTACTCTTCCTCTATCTTCCGGTGCGATAGATCTGCTTAGTATAATGTCTGCTTCAAATATGTACCCCTCGACGACAATTCCAACCCGAGTAACTGCCACTTCCCACTCACTGATTGACAACATTTTTTCTCTGCCTCTGCCTCCAACATCAGCCTCAGTTCTGCTATCCGACACTTCAGATCACTTTCCTCTGCTTACAAATTTCAACATACAGCATAAATATCCAAAGCCTAATGCTTCGATTTAGCAGGGGTTCACTACCTGGAAACTGAATAACCAGAACTTGAAAACTCTTAAACAAAATCTGGAGAGCACATCCTGGGAAAGTGTTATGAATACAGATGATTTTAATTCAGGATTTGAGGAATTTCATAACATTTTCATGAGAATATATACGGATTGCTGTTGTGAAAAGCGTTCAAGGAAGATGGGACGGAAAAATCAACCCATAAGCAGTCAATATGGAGCAGTCGATTAGTCATAGACTGCTCCAGTTTATGAACAGGAAAAATTAAATGAGAATAGATTACACATATGAACTATCCATTGCACCGCTGGGGAAATATGAAAAATATAAAAGATGTCGTTTATCAGTTTTACGCAAAGGTGAACGAGATTATTTTAGTGGGAAAATTGCTGAAAGCGATAAAAATTATCGGAAAATGTTAAAGGTTCTTACCTCTATACTGCGTCCCTGCAGCCCCCCACCTGAGCTTCCATCTAAATTATCTGTCAATGAGGAGACAGTAACAGGACCAGATAACGTTGCAAATGCATCGGGAACATTTTTTGCAGATGTGGGCCGAAAAACAGCAGATTCTGTTGGGAATTCCGCGAAGAGTTTTAAAGATTACCTTGGCCCGGCACGCACTAAGTCCATGGCAATAGCATCTGTCTCTCCATCTGAAATTCTGCTAATCGTACTAAATCTAAGAGGCAATTCGGCTTCTGGGTTTAACCGAGTACATACCAAAGTGCTAAAAGCAGTTGCCCCTTCAATCATAGAGCCCTTTACTTACCTCATAAATTTGTCTCTGCACAAGGGCACTTTCCCAGAACTGCTAAAGAAAGCTAGAATAATTCCACTGCACAAAAGGGGTTCTCGAGTTGACCCGGCTAATTACAGACCTATTTGTATCCTCTCATTTTTTTCAAAAAGTATTGAAAAACCTATGCAACAGCAGCTACTCCAGTTTCTGGAGAAGAAAGAGTTTCCTAATAATCGCCAGTTTGGGTTCAGACCAGGGCACTAACGGCACTAACGGCTCTACACAGGATGCACTAAGTGCGTTAAGTTTATGGATAAACAAAGCTTTGGATTCTGGTCTACCACCAACAGTGTTTCTGTTTGACATCAGGAAATCATTTTATAGCATGTACCATTCAATTCTCCTCGGGAAACTGGAACATATTGAAATTAGAGGTGAAGCTCTGGATTGGTTCAGATCATATTTGAGGGACCGCAGGATTTATTTGGGAGAAGATCCTGGAAACGATGTACTAGTTAACTGTGGTGTTCCCCAAGGCTCAATATTCGGACCATCACTTTTCCTGATCCATGTTAACGATCTGCGTCGAGTGCTAAACCCGGCACGAACAATTCTTTGCTGCTGTAACTTGTGCCAGGATGAAAACTCCCTCCGGTCCGAAGGTGAAGATGATGTGCTCGTGGCCTTTGCTAATGATACCAAGTTTGGTTGCTGTGAAACGGATAAGACGAAGCTCTTGTCTAAACTGAGGGAGATTCTGGGGGGATGCATCTCGGGACGGATGCTAACTGACTTGTTATGAATGTTGAGAAATATTGCGTTCTATTTTTTTCCCGGGTTGGAAGTGTCCATCCGGAGATATGTGGTATCCGGACATCCAGAGGTGTGATTAGTCGGCCAGAAAAGAATTTTGCAAAAGACCTATGAATCCTCCTCGATGAGAACCTATCATTCGTGCATCATATTCAAGCAGTAGAGTTGAAGCTATCCCGGAATTTTGGAATAATAAAAAAAACTGAAAAGCGCTTTGCCCCAGAAAACGCTGGTCCTCCTGTACAATGCTCTTATAAAGCCCCATTTACAGTATTGTGCAATGATCTGGCAATAAACTTTTAAATCCCACCTGCGAAAACTGAATTCGATTCATCAACGATGCCTGATATTAATTGAAAAAAATGAAGAGTACTTGTCATTAGGGTCCCTGCATCAATTATCATGCTTGACCTTTGTGTTCAAGTTTTTAGCTGGAGAGCTGCCATCTGCGTTTAAAAGATTATTTCGACCTATTTCAGACCAGCATAATTTGCATGTCCGATCATCATCAAACCTGCAAATACCCCTCGCCCCGACCGTGCGATCAGATTTTGCTCCTAACGTAGCCTGTGCAAAGATATGGAACCTGGTCCCAGAAGAACTGAGAGGTAGGAGCTCCCTCGCATCATTTAAAAAAAGAGTAAAAAATCATGTAATAGCATTACAAATGAATAGTTAATAAATTAAAAAAAAAAAAAAAAAAATTAGAATTAAATGTAAGTAGTAAATTTAAATTACAAATGTATTATTTTTAATTATGACGGGGTGGTTTCTCCTGAGGGTAAGGAACGGGAAGGTAATAGTTTTAGTTATTTGGTAAATGAGGGGTATGGTTGTGTCTGAGATTAGGAGCGGTGACCATTCTGCGTATTATGTTAAATTGTAATGATTTTGGTTCTCGGCGTCCAGGAATGGACTGAGTATTTTGATTATGTGTGATTTATTATTTTCATTTGTTAATAAACCCATTGAACAAAAAAAATATATAATTTTTTTTATTAATAAAAAATAATGTATATACATGACAATGACTTTTTTCTCCTCTTTAGATTTCTTCTTCTAGTGTGTAGAGGCAAGTGTCGAGAACAACTAATGATGGTAGATCATTTGAATACACTGTATATTGATCTTGATTGGCTTCAAAGTCAGGGTCACATTTTCTACAGTACGATGTAACTTCACTCTTATTTTATCTCTTTGTATAGCTAAAGATACTATTTTTGTTCATATTGTAACATTCACGTGTTTCAATTTGCCTATTTGAAGCGATATCACCTACAGTATTTTCAAATGGTGAATCACATTCTTTAACAGCTAAGTAAAAATCAGTAGGTTTATAGTAATAATAGCCAGTGTCTTCACAACGATGACGTAGAAACCAAATTATCTTGTTACCCCAACGGTTGAATCGTAGACCTGATTCTTCCTTCCAAAATAATTTAAAACCACGACGATACCAGTCTCTTAGAAATAAACTAAAATCTCGTTGTTCTTTCTAATCATACCAGGATAGGTATTCTCCCACTGATAACATTTATCATATTGACAATTTGGAGCATAGATGTCCTCTATGGTTAGAGTCACAAATCTCTTCAAGACAAGAATTACAGTCTTTAGTTTGTGCTGTATATCCTCTATGTAATTTACATAGATTGCATAATTTACAATTTTCATCATACCCGTCAATAATTATACAATTCTCAAATGATGACCAGCTGCCAAGGGTATACATAGATAGTTGACATATATAGAACATTTTTCCGGTATTAACTTTCTCAGAGCTAAAATGAAACTGATCCACGATCGATAAATTCAATCGATCGATCGATCGATCGAGAGAGAGAGAGAGAGAGAGAGAGAGAGAGAGAGAGAGAGAGAGAGAGAGAGAGAGAGAGAGATGAGTAATTGTTTTAGTCAAAAAACCTGTTTGAACAGGATCTTGTTGATTTATTGTTCTCATTTAGATAGAATCTTAATTTTCTAAGGCAGTGTATTCAAATCCGCAATATAATTTTGCTTTATTTCAATTAATATATCAATAAAATGAGTAAATGCATTTGAGTCACATCATAAAAGTTTCATACAATAGTCTAATGATGGACAAACATTTCTCATTATATCGTCAAGCATTCTTTTAGAAAATATTTTCATTTGAAGAGATAACTCCAGAAAATCATTATCTAGAATCAAAATTTTTCCATAATCACAAGATTCATTATAATTTTCCTTTTCTCAATTTCATTAATTTTTCAATCCTAACACTCTCAAAGCTGCCTTTAGACTAACCCGGATTCTTTCTACTTCAAGAATATTTACTAACCTACTACAAAATCTAAAAAGAAAAAAAACATTTTCGATTTGGAAACATTTTTATTATGTGTATAATTACAACTGCAATAACATATATTACACATACAAGTACTGACATAACTTATTCCCCTCAATATATTTCTCTATTGTATTTAAAGCAGCTTGAAGTCTATGTATATGCAATATATCAACTTTCGTTGCTAACAATAATTATTCCTACAATTAAAATTTACTCAATGATATCATATATCTTGCACGCACATCATCCCATTCAAGGCTTAGTCACGATGCTCTTGTAAATTCTACTGCTATGTTTGGTACTCTCGCCTTTGTATCATTGCTGCTAATACCACTATCAACTTCTAATAGTGTAAACATACCACTCATTGTTGCAAATATATATGTTGTCAAATAAACAAGTATAATCAAACTGTTCTTTTCTCTTACTAGTATGAACTATATTGAAAATCCTTCCTTATATTAGTTCTGGCTGCTATGAGTGGTTTTTAGGGCGTCTTGGTTATTTTTAGTCCACCTTATTTGGAATCCTGTTAGTAACATCATTAGATTTATTGCCATAGGCTATCTCTAAATGATCTGACTGGAGTCCAGTTGTCTCCCATATACGGACTTCCCGTTGTATAGCAAAGGCTTATACTACTTACTACTTCGTCTGCTAGTCTACTACTTCTGGTATGCCATGACGCTCGCTGTTGCATGTCTTATAACCTCGTGTTTCTTTGTTCTGCATTTTCCTTCTTCATCACCTTAAACATTGCTTCCAACAAACTAAACAAACTTAAACAGCTAAAGAAAAGGGCATGGGAAAAGAAAAAGAAAAATCACATTGAATTGCAAACGAAAATGTTGCAAAATAAATTTTTCCGGTTAGAAGACAAAACAAGATTCCTGTGGAATTATAAAACGCTTTAGTTTAATGTCCGTGAGTCTATGAAGGATAAACGAGAAGGAAGAATTGATTTCACGTCAGAATTACTAAATGCAATTGGAATTGTTGATTTTTCACCCTAGAATGAAGAAGTGTCATTTTAGCGTCTGCAAAGATACACAGGAAGGAGAAAATGAATTCACACCTCAATCTTTCAACCACCCTGGAATGGAGTGAAATTAGTTTGTCGTTTATGAAGGATAAACAGTAAGGAGGCAATGAATTCCCGCCCAAAAAATCATGCGAATGATGTCATATTTAAAAACATTCAAAAAGCAAAAATTACATTATTTTTTCCCAGGGGTGGTCTTATCGTTTTTAGTATCTATGACGCATGCAAAATTAACAAAAGATGAGACAAATGATTCCAAAAAAACAAGGTATAGGACTAGAAATGGTGACAAATAACATTGAATTGCAAAGAAAAATGTTACTTAAAACTAAATAATAACACGATCATTATACTATTGCGTCATTTAAATATTAAAGAAATTAAAATGGAATAAGGAACCTGCTATTTTAGTGTCTGTAAAGGCTAAAAAGGAATAAGGAATTGAATGTGAGCCACTTTCTAAGCTCAACTGAAATTGTTGATTTACCACCTTTTGCCTCGAAACTAAAGAGTAAAATAACAACAATACCATTCGGTAAATTAGAAATTTCAGACATTATAGACATTGTAACATTCCTGATTATTATTAAATAAAAAAAAACAAGTTTTTTAAACTGAAAGTAAGGAGCGACATTAAAACTTAAAAAGAACAGAAATTATTCCGTATATGAGCTGTAGATGTCCCCTCCTCAAAGCCTCGCTCTTTACGCTAAAGGTTTTTATTGTTTTAAAAAATAAAGTTGTGAGACAGAGTCAAACTTTAGCGTAAAGAGCGAGGCGTTGAGGGGGGGACAGCCCCTTTCATATACGGAATAATTTCTGTTCGTTTTAAGTTTTAATGTCGCTCCTTACTTTCAGTTTAAAAAACTTGTTTTTTTTTATTTAATTTTTGAACGTTTTTGAATAAATGCAGGTTTTGATCTTTGCTCACCGTACATGAATAATTAAAACAAAATTTTCATATTAATTTACTTTTATTTAGTTAAATGGCTTTCTCGAAACTTGTTTAATTTTATTTACGAACATTTTTATTAGTAATAAATATACGTAACTTACGAATTAACTTACGTAACGAACTTCTATATTCATATATTTTTAATTTGTTTATTAGGGGGTTCGCCCCTAGTCAATACCTTGCTCTTTAAGCTAAAGTTCGAATTTTGTTCCAATTCTTTAAAAATGACCCCTTAATCACAAAGGCCGTTATTTAGAATAAATAGCTCTTATGAAAATACTAAAAAATCTTTGGCTTAAAGAGCGAAGTGTTGAATAGGAGGTGAACCCAATCATACATGTAATATTTTCTGTTCGTTTAAAGTTTCGATGTTGCTGCTATTGCAGTTGAAATACTTGTTTTTTATATTAAATTTCTTATATTTTTTTAAATAATGCTGGGAAGTCCGTCGTCCCCTTCATAGCAATGTCCCTTTCCCCATGAAAACTTCCTTCGTGGAAAGATCCTCCCACATAACCCCCGACCCACCCACCCCCCCCCCCACTACCAGGAAAAATATCCCCTGAAAAAGTCTGTATACTTTCAAATAACCAATACTATATGTTAACATTGGGTAAAATTCATAACTTTCAGCCCTCCCCCCGGGAACTTCGGGGGATTAAGTCATCCTAAAAGACATACTTATTATATTTTCGAACATGATGAACAAAATTGCTATCTCAAAATTTTGATCAGGTGACTTTGGGAAAAAAATGAGCGTGGGAGGGGGCCTAGTTGCCCTCCATTTTTTTGGTCACTTAAAAAGGGCACTAGAACTTTTAATTTCCATTCCAATGAGCCCTCCCACGATATTCTAGGACAACTAGGTCGATACGATCATCCCTGGAAAAAAACAACAAAAAAAAACAAACAAACAAACACGCACCCGTGATCTTTCTTCTGGCAAAAAATGCAAAATTCCACATTTTTGTAGATGGGAACTTGAAACCTCTACAGTAGGGTTCTCTGATACGCTGAATATGATGATGTGATTTTCATTAAGGTTTTATAGCTTTTAGGGGGTCTTTCCTCCTTTTTTCGAAAATCAGCCAAATTTTATCAGGCGCCTAACTTTTGATGGGTAGAATTAAACTTGATAAAACTTATATATTTGAAATCAGCATTAAAATCTGATTCTTTTGATGTATCTATTTGTATCAAAATACCGTTTTCTAGAGTTTCGGTTACCATTGAGCCGGGTCGCTCCTTACTTACAGTTCGTTGCCACGAACTGTTTGACTAAATTATAGAACAACGTAACAAACGCCAAAATGTAACGACTGGAGAAAAGTTGGGAAAAAATTTTTTGGTTTCTATGACTTTATTAGAAATTATATAATTTTGAATTAATCTCACCAGTTAAAGCAAAAGGTATGGGAAAATGTCCCAGGTAATGATGTACGAAAATGAAACGCAACGACATCACAGCAAGAACACATGCGATACCTAGCATCAGAGCGAAACCCAAACTAAAATAACGGACAAAGAAATCTGCGTTTAGAAGATAAGTGACAAGGCTGATAACATCGAATTGTAAACAAAATCTGGGATTAGAAAAAAGCAACACTAAGAATCACAAGAAGTTCCAGGGAAAAAAATCCTTTGAAATGCTGATTCTCTGATGAATTAACAGGAAGGATGAATTGCATTCAATCCAGAACTTCTTAAATGAATCGAAATTGCTGATTTAACACCTCATGACTTAAAGTTATTTTGTGATGATTATGCTAATGCTTAATTAAAGAATCAACTATATACTAGCTTGCCGTGTGCCAAGTGCCGGGTTCTGGTACTATATACTATATTTATATGTGAGCAATAATTGTGCATCTATGTAAATATGTATGCATTATTGTTGAGTTTCCAAAGCAACAGTTATTTATATAATATAATGTCTGTTGGAAGGCCCAAATAGAGAGAATTTGAAGTTTCAGTTACTATAAATGATGATTCTTTGGAATTAACACCTGAACTATCTAACGTGATAAGATGAGATATTTGACAATCTGGACCATCAATTGCCACAGCACCAAGACGGACAGTTAAAGCAAAGACCATTGCTAAATTTTCTGAAGTAATCAAAATCCAAAAACGTGTCAAAAATGAAGAGCAAAGACACGGGCGGCTAGAAGATATGTGAATACGACAATTAGAGAGTATCAAAAATGAAAATAAAGAGCAAAGACACATGCGGTAAAGAGGAGCGAAAATGAAGAGCACAGACAAGCGGCTAGAAGACATGCGACACCGTGCATGAGCAAGTCAAATACGAAAATGAAGAGCAAAGACGCATAAGGTTAGAAGAAATGTGATCCAGAACATTTGAGCGGATAAATGAAAATCAACCTGGACAGCGAGAATCCAAATGGTTAAAATTGAAAATGCTAACTATGATGATCGGGTTTTGGATTTGGACATGGATAATATCATCAATGCCTACCATACTTTTGTAAAAAAAAAAAGAAGGTTAAGTGATATATATTTTATAATGACGAAAGATAAGCCGAGGTAAAACGAAGCGAACCAATTGAAAATGATAGCGATGATGATTGGGTTTTGGATTTTGACATGGATAAGGTCATCAATTTCTACCATAGGCTACATTTGAAAATCAAAAATATGGACTAGATAAATCGTTGGAAGAAAAAGAAATTTTTGTCCCACAACCCGAACAATTAAGAGCAACAAAGGTTCGGCGATATATCTTTCATCATGACAAAAGACAAGCCGAGACAAGGCAAAAGTTAAGGGTCCAATAAAAAAAAAAAAATGTAGTTTTACAAAGGCATCACTTCTAATTAAAGGTGCATTTGGATGTCATGACATAAAGAAAAGACTCAAATTGTCTGCATTTCGAATAAAAGTGACAATGAGAATCTATATATAGAAGCCTGCCGCGTGCCGAGTGCTGGGACCCGGCACTACATATATATATATATATATATATATATATATATATATATATATATATATATATATATATATATATATATATATATATATATATATATATATATATATATATATATATATATATATATATATATATATATATATATATGTATTACAGAAACAAACTGATTACAGAAAAATTGATTACAGAAACAAATGAAAATAAATGTGTTCTTTTATTTTTGACGAAGAGTATAAAAGTGGAAATTCAAACTTTTACTCATAATTCTCTTACGCAAGAGCATTCATTGTTGAGCGGGAGAAAGGTCACTTTAGCGTAAAGAGTGAGATGTTGAGAGGGTAGCAGTATTTCATAATCAGTTAAATCTAAGTATGAAGTGAGCTCACTCCCTCCCTAATCACCCCTTCGATAATAAAATCTCCCATTAAAAGGGAACCTTCAGGTCTTTTTCAAGGGGAACTGGACTGCAGAAATGTTTTTGCAATTGAAGATGTTTACAGTTTTTGGGAGTGAACTTGTCTAAAATATTACTACTCGGCAAATTCCCCCCCCCTCCTCCTCTTTCCGACTGTATTCAGGCAAGCACATGAAATAATATTTATTACTAAAAAACACCAGTCTGTTGCAACAAACGAGATAATAAAGAATTATAAATAATGAATGTCTGATCAACAGTAATAGCTTTAAACAAAAATTAGCCTACATTACGGAAAAATCCGAAATTTTCTGTCAGTAATCAGAAAGATGACTGGTATGCTTTTAGATTTTGTAACAATCTATCATAAACATACGTTCTTGTCAAGATTATTTCTCGAGAGAAAAGATATCAAGCACGAGGAAATTGCTGCTAGTTCATCGTCATGAAGCTAGCCAGTATCTGAAAAACATCATGGCTTGCAATCAGCAAAGATTTATGTCAGCCGGATATCACATGGAGATGTCCCTTTATTTGGAAATACGTGTATCCAAAGATAGCTTATTTTTATAACAACATAATTTATATTACCTTCAATTATCACTACAGAACAGAGAGATTCTTTACAATCGAACGACTGCACAGTGTAAAAATAATTCTTTTGGCAGAGAGGCAGTTTAATCATTTTGAAGAAATAATTCCCCTCCCCCTCTCCTCAAAAAATAGAAAACCTTCCTGGTGACTCTACTACTAAGGTAGAACTTGAAAGATTTTGGCAAAAGAAAAGAAAAGATATTTGTAGAGATTTAATAGTTCCTCATACAACTCACCCCCCCCCCCATTTATGACAAGACCTGTGTGCAGCGATTTGTAAGATTTGATAGCTGAAAAGGGGCTTGAACGCGCTAGGCAAACACAGTCTTAGGGTAGAGACACGGACCTCTCTCATAATATATAGCTTCATTTTACGCCAATCATAAGAAAGTTTTGCCAATTTTGTTTAATTAAAGTATCATATAAAATCTATTTTCTACCTGGGGGCTTTTAGTAGGACTAGAAAAAGCCCTTTTTAAAATTAGGACACAAATGCATTGCTTAACCGGCAATAAACTCGTGCAAATAGTAACTTCATGGAAGTAACCATTTATTTTTAATAGCCATCTTAAAAGTATCCTTGACTTGAGGTGACTGTATTTACCAGGAATTTATGGGTTTAACTTTTGTCAAACCAATAATGGTATTTATGAAATTCTCGACCTATTAAAGTTAGGCTATGTCATTACTATGGACAATTTAAATTAGAGCTAATTGACCACCTCTTATGCCTAGAGAGTTAGTTCTCTTTTCCCTTCTCTTTCCCCGCTATCTTTCCTTTTTAATTTGTTTCATCCACTTACTTTTGTTAGCATGGTATTTTTGTTGTTTTTGTTTAATATTAATTAAAAAAAACTTTCCGGAAAAATAAGTTTTTCAAAGAAAAGTAAAGGCCATTTTAAACTTAAGCTCAGCAGATACAAAAGTATATACCTTCTTTTGAATTCGGCAACTTTACGTTCCTTCCGGTTTTTCTGCTAGGTAAACAGGTCATTGCACTCTTTGCCAAGAGATTAAACCAGTATTGTCTATAACTTAATTTACGTTGGTTAAACTTCCGATGGTTAAGAAAGCGTAACAGGTAATTAAAGTATGAGAAATGGGATGCTATAATTAGAATGATTTTAAGTTGAAACATTGTGACGTAAAAATAACTCAGTTATTTGCTTGCGTGTATAGTAATTCCAATGTTATTTGCTTGATTTTTTTGTGTTTTATAATAAGTATTTTTTATATCCTTTAAAAGAGCTTTAAGGGTTTGAGAGACTCAGTTGCCTTATTCCGTGCGATGTTAAACTTCCGATGGTTCAGAAAGAGTAACAGGTAATTAAAGTATGAGAAATGGGATGCTATAATTAGAATGATTTTAAGTTGAAACATTCTGACGTAAAAATAACTCAATTATTTGCTTGAGTGTATAGGAATTCCCATGTTATTTGCTTGCTTGTATTTTGTGTTAAAATAAGTAGTTTTTATATCTTTTAAAAGAGCTTTCAGGGGTTTGAGAGACTCAGTTGCCTAAGTCCGGGTGATTTTTCTTTACTGGATGGTCATTAAAAACGAAATTTTTGTGTTAAATAAGTAGTTTTTGTATCTTTTAAAAGAGTTTTAAGGGGTTTGAGAGACTCAGTTGCCTAATTCCGTGTGATTTTTCTTTACTTGATGGTCATAAAAAACGAAATTTTTGTGTTAAATAAGTAGGTTTTGTATCTTATAAAAGAGCTTTAATGGGTTTGAGAGACTCAGTTGCCTAATTCCGTGTGTTTTTCCTTTACTTGATGGTCATTAAAAACGAATTTTTTGTGTTAAATAAGTAGTTTTTTTATCTTTTAAAAGAGTTTTACTGGGTTTGAGAGACTCAGTTGCCTAATTCCGTGTGATTTTTCTTTACTTGATGGTCATTAAAAACGAAATTTTTGTGTTAAATAAGTAGTTTTTTTATCTTTTAAAAGATCTTTACAGGGTTTGAGAGACTCAGTTGCCTAATTCCGTGTGATTTTTCTTTACTTGATGGTCATTAAAAAAGAAATTTTTATGTTAAATAAGTAGTTTTTGTATCTTTTAAAAGAGCTTTACGGGGATTGAGAGACTCAGTTGCCGGATTCCATGTGATTTTTCTTTACTTGGTGGTCATTTGTTGTATCTTTTAAAAGAGCTTTACAGGGTTTGAGAGACTCAGTTGCCTAATTCCGTGTGATTTTTCTTTACTTGATGGTCATTAAAAATGAAATTTTTGTGTTAAATAAGTAGTTTTTGTATCTTTTAAAAGAGCCTTAGGAGGTTTGAGAGACTCAGTTGCCTGATTCAGTGTGGTTTTTCTTTACTTGATGGTCATTAAAAACGAAATTTTTGTGTTAAATAAGTAGTTTTTGTATCTTTTAAAAGAGCTTTAAGGGGTTTGAGAAACTCAGTTGCCTGATTCCGTGTGGTTTTTCTTTACTTGGTGGTCATTAAAAACGAAATTTTTGTGTTAAATAAGTAGTTTTTGTATCTTTTAAAAGAGCTTTAGGGGGATTGAGAGACTCAGTTGCCGGATTCCCTGTGGTTTTACCGTACTTTGTGGTAATTAAAAACGAACTTTTTGTTTTTATTAATTAGTTTTTGTATCTTTCAAAAGAGCTTTCGGAGGATTGAGAGACTCAGTTGCCAGTGTACGTATGGTTTTTCTTTTCTGTATGTTAATTAAAAAGAAAATTGTTTGTTAAATAATTATTGTTTTTATATTTTAAATTAGCGGTAAAGGGAGTGAGAGACTAAGTTTCCTAATACCGTGTGGTTTTCCTTTACTTGGTGGTCATTAAAAACGAAATTTTTTGTGTTAAATGAGTAGTTTTTGTATCTTTTAAAAGAGCTTTACGGGGATTGAGAGACTCAGTTGCCGGATACCGTGTGGTTTTTCTTTACTTGATGGTCATTAAAAACGAAATTTTTGTGTTAAATAAGTAGTTTTTGTATCTTTTAAAAGAGCTTTACGGGGATTGAGAGACTCAGTTACCTGATTCCGTGTGGTTTTACTTTACTTGGTGGTCATTAAAAACTAAATTTTTGTGTTAAATAAGTAGTTTTTGTATCTTTTTAAATAGCTTTACGGGTATTGAGAGACTCAGTTGCCGGATTCCGTGTGGTTTTTCTTTAATTGATTGTCATTAAAAAAGAAATTTTTTTGTTAAATAAGTAGTTTTTGTATATTTTAAAATAGCTTTAAGGGGTTTGAGAGACTCAGTTGCCTGATTCCGTGTGGTTTTTATTTAATTTATGGTAAATAAAAAAAAATTTTTTTTGTTAAATAATTATATTTTTTATATTTTAAAAGAGATTTAAGCGGTTTGAGAGAATCAGTTGCCTGATTCCGTGTGGTTTTTTCTTTACTTGGTGGTCATTAAAAAAGAAATTTTTTTTGTTAAATGAGTAGTTTTTGTATCTTTTAAAAGAGCTTTACGGGGATTGAGAGACTCATTTTTACCTTTTCACAGTTACATTTTTCATCATTTTGCAAAGTTCATTTTGAATTTCTTTCGTTGAAATGCAAGAGTTGGAATATTTCAGTAGTTTTTGGTTGTGGTTTACCTCGTCGATGTTACATTTTCTTGATTTTTCTAAGTTCATTTTGAATTTCTTTCGCTTAAATGCAAGAGTTGGAATATTTCAGTAGTGTTTGGTTGTGGTTTACCTTGTCACACTTACATTTTCTTGATTTTTCAAAGTTCATTTTGAATTTCTTTCGTTGAAATGCAAGATTTTGAATATTTCAGTAGTTTTTCTTTGTGGTTTACCTTGTCACAGTTACATTTTCTTGATTTTTCAATGTTCATTTTGAATTTATTTCGTTGAAATGCAAGAGTTGGAATAGTTCAATAGTGTTTGATTGTGGTTTACCTTGTCACAGTTACATTTTCTTGATTTTTCAAAATTCATTTTGAATTTCTTTCATTGAAATGCAAGAGTTGGAATATTTCAGTAGTGTTTGGTTGTGGTTTACCTTGTCACAGTTACATTTTCTTGATTTTTCAAAGTTCATTTTGAATTTCTTTCGTTGAAATGCAAGAGTTGGAATATTTCAGTAGTGTTTGGTTGTGGTTTACCTTGTCACAGTTACATTTTCTTGATTTTTCAAAGTTCATTTTGAATTTCTTTCGTTGAAATGCAAGAGTTGGAATATTTCAGTAGTGTTTGATTGTGGTTTACCTTGTCACAGTTACATTTTCTTGATTTTTCAAAGTTCATTTTGAATTTCTTTCTATGAAATGCAAGAGTTGGAATATTTCAGTAGTGTTTGGTTGTGGTTTACCTTGTCAAAGTTATATTTTCTTGATTTTTCAAAGTTCATTTTGAATTTCTTTCATTGAAATGGAAGAGTTGGTATATTTCAGTAGTGTTTGGTTGTGGTTTACCTTGTCACAGTTACATTTTCTTGATTTTTCAAAGTTCATTTTGAATTTCTTTCATTGAAATGCAAGAGTTGGAATATTTCAGTAGTGTTTGGTTGTGGTTTACCTTGTCACAGTTACATTTTCTTGATTTTTCAAAGTTCATTTTGAATTTCTTTCGTTGAAATGCAAGAGTTGGAATATTTCAGTAGTGTTTGGTTGTGGTTTACCTTGTCACAGTTACATTTTCTTGATTTTTCAAAGTTCATTTTGAATTTCTTTCATTGAAATGCAAGAGTTGGAATATTTCAGTAGTGTTTGGTTGTGGTTTACCTTGTCACAGTTACATTTTCTTGATTTTTAAAAGTTCATTTTTAATTTCTTTAGTTGAAATGCAAGAGTTGGAATATTTAAGTAGTGTTTGGTTGTGGTTTACCTTGTCACAGTTACATTTTCTTGAATTTTTCAAAGTTCATTTTGAATTTCTTTCGTTGAAATGAAAGAGTTGTACTATTTCAGTAGTGTTTGTTTGTGTTTTACATTTTCACATTTAAATTTTATTTATTTTTAAAATTTCATTTTGAATTTCTTTCGTTGAAATGCAAGAGTTGGAATATTTCAGTAGTGTTTGGTTGTGTTTTACCTTGTCACAATTACATTTTCTTGATTTTTCAAAGTTCATTTTGAATTTATTTCGTTGAAATGCAAGAGTTGGAATATTTCAGTAATGTTTGGTTGTGATTTACCTTGTCACAATTACATATTCTTGATTTTACAAAGTTCATTTTGAATTTCTTTAGTTTAAATTCAAGAGTTTGTATATTTAAGTTGTGATTTGTTTTGTTTTACCTTTTATCAGTTAAATTTTCTTGATTTTTCAAAGTTCATTTTGAATTTGTTTCGTTTAAATTTAAGAGTTGGAATATTTAAGTAGTGGTTTTTTGTGGTTTAAATTGTCAAAGTTACATTTTCTTGATGTTAAAAATTGTAGATTTTTAAAAGTTCATATTGAATTTCTGTCGTTGAAATGGAAGAGTTGGAATATTTCAGTAGTGTTTGGTTGTGGTCTACCTTGTCACAGTTACATTTTCTTGATTTTTTCAAAGTTCAATTTGAATTTATTTCGCTTAAATGCACGAGTTGGAATATTTAAGTAGTGTTTGGTTGTGATTTAAATTGTCACAGTTACATTTTCTTGATTTTTCAAAGTTAATTTTGAATTTCTTTCGTTGAAATGCAAGAGTTGGAATATTTCAGTAGTGTTTGGTTGTGGTTTACCTTGTCACAGTTACATTTTCTTGATTTTTCAAAGTTCATTTTGAATTTCTTTCGCTGAAATGCAAGAGTTGGAATATTTCAGTAGTGTTTGGTTGTGTTTTACCTTGTCACAGTTACATTTTCTTGATTTTTCAAAGTTCATTTTGAATTTCAGTAGTGTTTGGTTGTGGTTTACCATGTCACAGTTACATTTTCTTGATTTTTCAAAGTTCATTTTGAATTTCTTTCGCTGAAATGCAAGAGTTGGAATACTTCAGTTGTGTTTGGTTGTGGTTTACCATGTCACAGTTACATTTTCTTGATTTTTCAAAGTTCATTTTGAATTTCTTTCGCTGAAATGCAAGAGTTGGAATACTTCAGTGTCACAGTTAAATTTTCTTGATTTTTCAAAGTTCATTTTGAATTTCTTTCGTTGAAATGCAAGAGTTGGAATATTTCAGTAGTGTGTGGTTGTGTTTTACCTTGTCACAGTTACATTTTCTTGATTTTTCAAAGTTCATTTTGAATTTCTTTCATTGAAATGCAAGAGTTGGAATATTTCAGTAGTGTTTGGTTGTGGTTTACCTTGTCAAAGTTATATTTTCTTGATTTTTCAAAGGTCATTTTGAATTTCTTTCGTTGAAATGCAAGAGTTGGAATATTTCAGTAGTGTGTGGTTGTGGTCTACCTTGTCACACTTACATTTTCTTGATTTTTTCAAAGTTCATTTTGAATTTCTTTCGTTGAAATGCAAGAGTTGGAATATTTCAGTAGTGTTTGGTGGTGGTTTACCTTGTCACAGTGACATTTTCTTGATTTTTCAAAGTTCAGTTTGAATGTCTTTTGCTGAATATCAAGAGTTTGAATATTTCAGTCTCGTTTGGTTGTGGTTTACCTTGTCACAGTTACATTTTCTTGATTTTTCAAATTGAATTTTTAATTTCTTTCGTTTAAATTCAAGAGATGTAATATTTCAGTTATGTTGGTTTGTGATTTAACTTGCGCAAGTACATTTTCTTGATTTTTCAAAGTTCATTTTGAATTTCTTTCGTTGACATGCAAGAGTTGGAATATTTCAGTAGTGTTTGGTTGGGGTTTACCTTGTCACAGTTACATTATCTTGATTTTTCAATGTTGATTTTTATTTTGTTTCGTTGACATTCAATATTTGGTATATTTAAGTATTGTTTGGTTGTGTTTTACCTTGTCACAGTTACATTTTCTTGATGTTAGATTTTCTTGATTTTTAAAAGTTCATTTTGAATTTCTTTCGTTGAAATGCAAGAGTTGGAATATTTCAGTAGTGTTTGCTTGTGGTTTACCCTGTCACAGTTACATTTTCTTGATTTTTCAAAGTTCATTTTGAATCATTCAAGAAACGTGATTAAACACGTTTTTAAACTACATGCTATTTGCATGCCTTTCCTTGACACCTTTCCAAACGAGTGGGGATTCCCCGCTGGTTCCTACACATTGCAAAAAAGTGAGCAGTACGAAAACTCCACATTTTCAACCAGACTGGTTTTTTAGACAACACACCCACAGAGATGATCATTTTGAATTTCTTTCGTTGAATTGCAAGAGTTGGAATATTTCAGTAGTGTTTGCTTGTGGTTTACCCTGTCACAGTTACATTTTCTTGATTTTTCAAAGTTCATTTTGAATCATTCAAGAAACGTGATTAAACACGTTTTTAAACTACATACTATTTGCAAGTCTTTCCTTGGCACCTTTCCAAACGAGTGGGGATTCCCCGCTGGTTCCTACACATTGCAAAAAAGTGAGCAGTACGAAAACTCCACATTTTCAACCAGACTGTTTTTTAGAAAACACCCCCACAGAGATGACACACACACATACAAACGAGACACGCACAGACACGACACACACACCGAGTCATAGTGAGAGAGATATCCAAAACGTTGGGTTGACCTAGGTTCACTTAGAGTGGCGCGCCACTCTAAGTGAACCTAGGTCAACCCAACTTTTTGGATATCTCTCTCACTATGACTCTGTTTGTGTGTGTCGTGTCTGTGCGTGTCTCGTTTCTATGTGTGTGTGTCATCTCTGTGGGTGTGTTGTCTAAAAAAACAGTCTGGTTGAAAATGTGGAGTTTTCGTACTGCTCACTTTTTTGAAATGTGTAGTAACCAGCGGGGAATCCCCACTCGTTTGGAAAGGTGCCAAGGAAAGGCATGCAAATAGCATGTAGTTTAAAAACGTGTTTAATCACGTTTCTTGAATGATTCAAAATGAACTTTGAAAAATCAAGAAAATGTAACTGTGACAGGGTAAACCACAAGCAAACAATACTGAAATAGTCCATCTCGTGCAATTCAAAGAAAGAAATTCAAACTGATTATCTCGCTGGGGGGTTTGTCTAAAAAACCAGTATGGTTGAAAATGTGGAGTTTTTGTACTGCTCACTTTTTTGCAATGTGTAGGACCCAGCGGCGAATCCCCACTCGTTTGGAAAGGTGCCAAGGAAAGGCATGCAAATAGCATGTAGTTTAAAAACGTGTTTAATCACGTTTCTTGAATGATTCAAAATGAACTTT